>NC_056741.1:288358239-288603239 GCF_019279795.1 Protopterus annectens | reverse complement strand
GGTATGGAAATATATCAAATATGTGACCTTTTAATGTGAATGTAAAAAGAAGTAAAAATATGGACTTTGTAATTGGATTTATGAAGTGTAGTATCCAGTCTTCTAATGATAATGGAAAACACAGTGATTAGACCAGGATGTAAAATATATGACTCGTATGTGAAAACATAAGTACACTGGTGGATCTGAGAATCCTCATAGGCAGGAAGATAAAGGTAACAAAAATGCAATTAGACAATTCTTCAAAGAGATAATTGAACAAAGAGAAAGTAAACAATTGTGTAATTAGTAGATACATGTGGGAAAAAAATTTGGATGAACATACACACACACATACAAGCACACATAGACACAGACAGACAGACAGACACATATACCTGAAAAAGAGAGTTGAAAAGAGCCCAACAGCCTGTGACATCTGAGTTGTTTCAGTGGTTTTATTCTCTGCAGTATTGCTTTGGAAATCCAGCTACTGTAGTTAAGATCCTATAATTCTTTCAGATAAAAAATAAATATCTGAATAAAGACTAGTTTTAGATATTAGATTTTTTCTTTATTGTACTATTTTTGTTCAAAGGGATTATTTTCTATTTCTTAAGCAATCTAACACCTCCCTATATATTTATCTGCAGTGTATAGCTTAAACCATTGTTTTCTAAGTAAAGTATTTTTAGTCACTTTTTAAAAAAGGCTGTGACTGTTTTTTGTCTATATATTTGTGAACTGATAGTCGGGTCTTCATTGGTAAATCATAACAAGCTGCTGGGGTCTGCCTCCATTGACCAGACTGTTGTGTTTGCATTATATATATATATATATATATATATATATATATATATTTATATATATATATATAATTATTTGACCGATTAATAGGAGCATACTGTAACCAAGGAGGCCCCCAGTCTGGTAATCTAGGGTGGTGGCAGTTTGCTCCCATGACCCAATAGTACTGCATACTATTACTAGTCTTCCAGTGATTATGTGTGTGTGTGTGTGTGTGTGTGTGTGTGTGTGTGTGTGTGTGTGTGTGTGTGTGTGTGTGTGTGTGTGTGTGTGTGTGTGTGTGTGTGTGTGTGTGTGTGTGTGTGTGTGTGTGTGTGTGTGTGTGTGTGTGTGTGTGTGTCTGTGTGTGTGTGTGTGTGTGTGTGTGTGTGTGTGTGTGTGTGTGTGTGTGTGTGTGTGTGTGTCTGTGTATGTGCTCCATGACTGCAAGAATTTATTTAAAGTAGAATTATTGTGAGCAAGTGAGCACTAGAAGGCACACAGGATGTGGTTACAGATCTTGACCAAACACTCTGCTTAGAAATGTATTTTGTGTTAAGCCTATTCTTGGGTGTGGATGGCAGAAAGACATATTTACTGTATACTCTTGTGGTCAAGCTGTACTTAGAAACTTGCTTAGTGATTCATATGTTCATGAATTTTGTATGCATTAATATCTTTGGTGGCACTGGGATTTGAGTAATCATACCCCAGTGACCATTCCCGTGGGTTGGCAGTGGTAGGATTCAAACCACACCTGTTTGTTTCCCCTTTTCACTGTTTACATTGGCAGTGCTAGGATTAAAACTCCATTCCCATTTCTTCAGTCTTTTCTTTACAGCATCTGTGTTTAAGAAAGCAAATGAATGGTCGTGTGCCAATTAAAGGAGGAATCTCACTTCTTACTCTTTCTGAAATGCCTGTGCCAGAGAATATCCAGCCCTTAACTTGCATTCTGATTTCAGAGGCACAATGCATACTCCATTTTGAAGCATTACACCAGTTCTTTATACCCTTGTGCAATTATGTGAGGCTCCCGGGGCAATTTGTAGTGCAGTCTATCATTAATTTGTGTCCACAGGGAAGTTTCATGACTGTGTGTCCCAGAATGTGCTGTGGTAGGTCCTGCAAGAATATAGAGAACCAAGACAGATCTTTTATACTATCTGATCTCTACTACCAGTACCAGAAGGTGTTCCACATGGTTCACTTCTTGGACCATTTCTCTTACCAATTTTACTAACACCCTCAGTTCAACAACCCATTCAGCATCCATTGTACAATATGCTGATGATTCATCTCTCATCTGTGCAGCCACCTCTATTCCTAAACTCTTACAAATAACTCAAAAAGCATTTATATATATTTATATATATATATAGAACAATATCTGTCTCCCAATCAACTCATACTTAACCCAAATAAGAAAAAATTAATGCTATTCTCTTACAACAAAGCAGTTCGTCTTCCCATCCCCTTCATTATCTACTCCTCCAACAACACCAAAATTGAACCTGTGGAACATACCAAGCTGTTAGACATCACTATCAGCAACACCCTTAAATATAACAAACAGCCCAGACAATCAAAAATACTCATCAAACTAGGGACTCTGTACAGAACCAAGCCATTCCTCACCAGTATTTCTAGACAGTCCATTGCCAGAACATATCTTCTATCCACCCTCTTAAATGCCTCCCCGGTTTATACAAATCTAAGAAAAACTGACCTCAATAAGCTAGAGGCCTGCTACAATAAAATAGCCAGGTTTGTCTCTAACCAAACAAACAGATCCCACCATTCCCTAATTCTTCTCCAACTAAACATGGTCAAACTTCCAAATTTGTTAACCTTCAATCAGCTAACAACTGCTCATATCATCATACACCAAATGGATAACTGCCCTACCCTAAAAAAAATTAGTACAACTCTAATCTAACACTAGACCCCTCCATTCATCTAACAAATTATTACTTGGGGTCACTAGCTCAAATAATAGTCACAGAGATGCTCTGTTCTCCAAACAAATATCTACAATCTGGATCTCTATTCCACAGCAAATAGTTCTCACAACCAACTTCTTCACTTTTAAAAAACTGCTGAAGGAACATCTTGCAAACAACTTGATATGCTCTTCCTCTTCCCCAGGGTGACCAAACTCCACTGTCTGCCTTTACTCTTTGCTTCCTACACCTAATCCACTACAACTCCTCCCTCAATACCCCACTGCTTTCTCTTCATTTTGCAACTATCTTTATTAATTTCTCAATATTCCTCAAGCTTTCATAACTAATCACACTGCCATTCATTTTTTCTGCCTTTATATCAACAAGTCACATCATGTTATCCTAACATCCATTTCTTGACCATTCTCAATACTTACAAACAACTTAGGATACTTAAGTTCTACTATGGTCATCTGACCCCCTCAAATGCTATTTGAATCTCTGATGTTGGCTTAAAGCATTTTAAATAATTGTATTAAATTAAATTGTGTTTACTTCATTTTAGCTGCTGTAAATAACTACACTGAAATACATGTTAACCTTATGTGTTCTATTGTAATATTATATACTTGTAGCTTTTCTCCCCAGGCCTCTGCTAAAAAAAGGCTACTAGCCAGTCAGACACTCCTGAAAAACAAATGTAAAATAAAAATAAAACAAATAAAATAAAATACCCCGTCAGTGCAGCATTCGAAACAATGACTGGTCTGCCAAAGACATAACGGAGAGCTAAACAGCTTCACTTCCTGGCCAACTCAGTATAGCTACTCAAACATCAAGATTTTTATGAGAGGCTCAGGACATGAAAGGCATGCCAAAAGCAGCCAGCACCACAGACATGATGTTGTAGGTCACTATATAAGTCAATGAATACTATAGGTTGCTTGAGAATAGGCAATGGTAATATAGAAAGCAGAAGTTAAAACATACTTCACAGCAGTTAGTGTTTTTTATTTGTAGGGTAATCAGTATACTGTATGCCAAGGATTAGCACCAGCTGTGGTCAGATGGTGTTGAGTAGACATTACAGGTGTTGAATAACATCACTATGTTATTTCAGTAGTGGTCAGAATTAACAAACACCAATAAACAATGGGCAGGATTCACAAAGCCTCCGTGTAAGAGTTATAACTCTTACACGGAGGCTGCAGTTAAACGGAGTGATGTCAGCATGCTCTGCATATTCATGACAGCATGCTGAATCACATCTAAGGCTAACACAGTCCGTGTAAGACAGTGGGGGGCGTGTCTGTATGCCGAGCCCTGTAAGCGGACACGCCCCCAGAAGAGTAAAAGTGCCCAAAGTAAACACCCACGACAGAGTCCATGGAAATGTGAATAAACACAACACAACACATGCCCCCACAGACTATGAACAGAAAATATATAAATGAACATGTTATAAAATTTTTTTAAATCGTAAAGATGTTTGCCCGTGAGTGCGCTTAGCTGGCGTGCCGTAAGCAGCTACAGTTAGCAGTCAGTGGGAAAGCATATAAAAACTAAATATGCCAAGTAAGCCAAGAAGCAATAGTGTAGCAGTAGAGATGTTGGCTGAAGAGCAGGCATTCATGGTTCGAGCCCCCACAACACCAATTTTTATTTTTAGCAAAATAAGCATGAAACAAGTCCCTGACAAACATGTACACATATAAAATCACATTTTATGTAAAATGTAATGAAATAGCCCATTTATATTGAAGAAATGTGAGGTAACAAAACAATAAAAAATGCCAGATGTGCCTATAGCTGAGCTACAGTTTAACAGGGTGAGTGCATCTGCCCATAGGTGAGCAGTGGTGTAACTGGTGCAAAATGAGTGCCTGTAGCTGAGCAGTGGTTTAACAGGTGCAAAATGAATGCCCGTAGGTGAGCAGTGGTTTAACACGCTGAAACTATGTGCCCCTAGCTGAGCTGAGCGTAATATGCGTGCTGATAGCCAAATGAGGCTTAAACCAGTGAACCCCGTTTGCGCAGAGCTGCGCACCGCGGCAACAAGCTAACCGACGGGCAACATTGAGCAAGCCATATCAAAACTGCCTTTACACAGACACACCCCACAGCTTGTCTAGACAGTCATAAAAAATAAAAAGCAGTGGCCAGGTTCGAACCCAGGATATTATACACCATAGTCAAGACACTGAACCACTAAGCCATGACAGCAGTACCTATAAATGCAGTAATAGCAAATATATAGGAATGAATACAAAGTGGAGCATGACAAAGCAGGTTTAATGAAGTTGATACAATTCCAAAATGGCCATTCACAGATATGTGTGGGAAAAACGGCCTATATAAGCCCCATAGGTGGGAATACACAGCATAAACGATTGTAGAACTGACTTGCAGCCAGAATGACAGGAGTAGGTGAGGGTAGTTGCTTTCGAGCACAGAGATGGGGCGTTGAGGAGTCCAGATACATGGTCTGGCTCCTAGTCCACAATCATGAGGCCCAACTCATGCAGGGCCAGGTCCTGTGGGGAGCATATAGGGCTGAGGCATGGGACCGGTTGGCTCATGATCTCACCAGTGCCACAGGGATTCCAAGGACTGGTGAGCAGGTTTGTCACCACCATGCAGACCTGAAGAGACGCAAGCAGGGCCAATTGAACCTTTGGATCCAGGAGGCTCGGCAAATGCCCAACGCCCCACTACTGAGTAAGTTACATGTAATTATGTATGTAAGAATTTAAACTAGCTGATATTATGGAGATGTGTATTCCAATATTACTTCATTTATATTACAGCTGCAGGTGTCCATTCTGTGAACCGCAGAGCCTATGGCGATAGGCTGGCGCGGTTGCGCCACCAGGCAGGTCAGTAATCCTCTCCCAGTAACTGTAAAGAAATATAAAAGTATGACAGTTAGCAAAAGAGTGCAGTGTAGTCAGTAAGGAATAGAATGTGCAAGTAACAAGTGTAAGAGTGTTTGCAAGTATTGCTTGATTACAAAAGTGTGTTGCAGTCTGTAATCCAAACAGAAAAATTAAAATCAAAAATCCAAAATACTGCTCTCACTGGTAAATGCTCTTGTGAAAACAACCAGTAAATATATAATAAAAATGTAGCACAAGAGCAAAAGCAAGGGTCAAATCTAATATTCAAAGCCAGATACTTTTATTAGTAAAACAATGGATAAGCGCTTTCGCTATAAAATAGCTTCATCAGATCAGTGTTTACTGAACATGAACAGTTTGAATACTAAAACACATGGTGAGTACAATTCAAATGAACCAATCATCATCACACATCAATTAGTTCACTTAACATTTAAAGCAGCAAATACAAAAGTATATCAGTGCATTCATGACTGCTACTAATCATGTAAAAATAAATATATATATAAAAATATATATGAAAACTAACCCCATTTAAAAGGCGCATCCTTTAAATACAACAAGAATTATAAATATAAAACTTTTTAATAAAAATTTTGTAGTAATAGAGGTTCAGAGTCCTCTATAGATGTTCCTGACAGTCTGAATATGCCTAATAATGCTAATTTGAATGGCTCAGATACTAGTAAACCTTCGTATGGCTTACAACCTGACAGTAATGAAGTAGAGAGACCTAGTATTGTAAATACAAATAATAATATAGAGTTTGCAATAAGTGATGTACCTTGCAATGAATTAAATGATTCTAATGATGTAATTAGATTTGTGCATTCCAGTGCACAGGAAAGCATTAATCTTTACCCTGAAGTTAATGTTGTTAAGAATAAACCTTCAGCTACTTCAGAGCCGGTAGTTAGACCTAAAACAAAGGAAGCTAATCAGCATGTAGTTGATGCTAATTTAACTCTCCCTTTACCCGTGCGCATGGAAAAAGACCCAAGGAGGTCACGTTCCATGAGCAGGGGAAGGCAAAAGAGGAAGTTATCAGAAGACTCTCTACACAACACCACGATAAACAAATGTGGGTAAAGAAAAGGTAGTGTTTAACCTTTCTTCTGTTGATTTAACTGATTCTGACATTTCTTTGTTAAGTAAGGGCCTGAATTATATACCGAAGACAACTGGCTGTCTTACTGGCACAATTATGGATTTAAGAATATTTTGTAGGAATTTAATGTTGAAATATAACTTCAAGGATAAGGATAGTATTGTCAGAGAAGGCCCCATATTCAAGAATCTTAGTGATTATGTACCCATAAATCACCCTCTAGTAGAGGCTTTTTTGAAAGTAACTGAGGAAGAGTTGCATCACTACTATGAAACTAAAACATATAATAAATTAAAGAAATCAGATAACTTAACATTTAATGAAAGAAAAAGCTTGAATAATCTGCAATTAAATAAGAATATTGTAGTTAGGCCAGCAGATAAAGGTTCTGGGGTTGTCGTCCTGGACAAAGAACATTACATGAATGCTATGCATGATATGTTACAAGACAAATTTTATGGTATCATTAATACAGCAGATGTTCATGACACCTGTAGGTATGTATTTGACACTCTTACTGATATTTACAAAAGTAATTTAATTGATAGAAATACCTATGAATACCTTATGGTTGAGAAACCAATGTTGCCTTTAATTTATGGACTCCCTAAGTTACATAAAGATTCAAGTAACCCACCAATGAGGCCCATTGTATCTGGAAGAGGGTGGGTTACTGAACATCTATCAGTATTCATAGAGAAGCATTTAAGACCTATTTTGAATAAAAATAAATTTGTCTTACGTGACACAAAGCAATTTTTGGTAGACCTCTATGAATGTACCACACATTGTGACAATATTAATGCTTGCTATTTTGTCACTCTAGATATACAGTCTTTGTTCACTGTAATACCTAATGAACTAGGTTTAACTTTTGTCACAAATTATTTAAAAGAGTGTAGTGACTATTCTGAATTGTTGATAGATCTGATTGTCCATTTTCTTGAACTTGTGCTTTATAATAACATGTTTATGTTTGATGATAAGATTTTTAAGCAACATGAAGAATGCGATGGGCACTCCTTGTGCCAACAGCTACACCAACATGTTTCTAGCATTTTGGGAACAAGAAGTTTTGTTTAAGAAAAGTTTTTTAAGGATTATGTCATCTTCTTTTGTAGATTTGTTGATGATGTCTTTTTTCTATGGAATGGAACAGTAGATAACTTAGAAAAATTCTTAAATATCATGAATAGCTTGACAAATTGTTTGAAGTTCACTATGCAATACTCCTATGAGAAAGTGGTGTTCCTAGATGTTTATGTAGAAAGGCTACACAATGGTCTCATCAACACAGGGATATATCGGAAACCATGTCACAGTAACATGTTACTACATAGGACAAGCATGCATCCACCCCATATTTTTAAAAATATAATTAAAGGACAATCTTTAAGATGTTCTAGGCTAAATCCATCAGAAATAGGCTTAGAAAAAGATCTGTCATGTTTACGGAATAGATTAAAGAATAGGGGCTACAAAATTAGTGAAATAGATCAATACACCACTGAAGCCCTTGATTCACGTGATGTTAGAGGTAAACCTTATTTTGGTCCAGTACAGGATGTCATCAGAACTGATATTCTTCCGACACCTTTGAATGTCAAATTTGCAACAAGTTATACAACAGACTTATTTGAAGTCAAGAATATCATATGTAAACACTGGGATATACTAAAGGCTGACGAAGAGATTTCTAATATAGTTGGCAAAGAACCCTCTTTATATATAGGAATAGAAACAACTTAAAAGACTCCTCTGTTATCCTAAGAAAGCTATACAGCATGTTAGTTCAGGACATACAGAAAAATGTGGTCATTGCAACTTTTGTTGTTATATTGATAGCAATACCACATTTATCCATCCAGATAATGGCAAAACATTTTATTTTAGAACACATGCGAATTGTATGACACCTAACGTTGTTTACCTGGCAGTTTGCAAAATATGTTCATCATTTTATGTGGGTAAGACGAACCGCCCACTACGTGACAGGATAAGTGAGCATATTTATAACATCAGAAAAAGTAATACACAGAATGCTTTAGCCAAGCACACTGTCTTACACAACATTCAACATGAATTTCAATTTAGGGTACTAGAAGTAATAGAACCTAATGCAAGAGGAGGTAATATAATGACATATACAGAGGAGAAGGAAAATAACTGGATTATTTTGTTAAGAGCAGATAGAGGCTCAGGACTAAATGATAAAATCTCTATCAAACCTGCACTTAGACACATAAAGATATGAGAATATTTATTTATTTTAAATTATAACAGAGATATATATAAATATCTTTATTATTTATTTTAACACAAAATTGTTATTAAAAAGTTTTATATTTATAATTCTTGTTGTATTTAAAGGATGCGCCTTTTAAATGGAGTTAGTTTTCATATATATTTTTATATATATATTTATTTTTACATGATTAGTAGCAGTCATGAATGCACTGATATACTTTTGTATTTGCTGCTTTAAATGTTAAGTGAACTAATTGATGTGTGATGATGATTGGTTCATTTGAATTGTACTCACCATGTGCTTTAGTATTTAAACTGTTCATGTTAAGCAAACACTGTGATCTGATGAAGCTATTTTATAGCAAAAGCGCTTATCCATTGTTTTACCAATAAAAGCATCTGGCTTTGAATATTAGATTTGACCCTTGCTTTTGCTCTTGTGCTACGTTTTTAATATATAGAAAAATTAAAATGTCTGAAATAAAGTCTGAAATAAAGATTCCCCACCTGTAATATAATAGTACACAACCTGCAGCAGGCTGAAAAGTACAGCTGCAAAAGATGAGAAAATCACATGTGTGAAATATACCCCTGTTGAAATACTGAAACATGACAGAAGTGAGACTGCTGGAAAGGATTGTAATAACTACAGGTAAAACAGGTCAATAAAGCCTAGAAGTAAGTACCATCCTAAATAGTAAAATGAAAACAAGTGAGAGAGTGTGAGAAAGTGTCATGAATCCAGCAATACAGCAGTAATAACCCCTGAATAAAGTATACTGCAGTCAGTACAGAAGGAAATGCATGTGAGAAGCAAAACCAAACAGCAAAATCTGTTCAAAGTGTTGCTGCAGCTGGAATGTGTATCCCAAAATCTGGATATGCTGCTCTCAGTCTGCAATATGCAGATAGTATGTCTGTCTGATATACCAAACATCCACAGTTGTCTATAGCTATATAAAGCAAATGTAGCAGGATGATGTAGCTGAACAAAGCTAGATATGAATGTGTATGAACAACAATAAAATGTATATTGATGTAGCAGTAACAGTCCTATCACCAAGTTTAAGTAGTTATCATATAGGAAACTATAGTTAGAACAGTAGTGTGTATATATGTGCAGCTATTAGAAATGTACAGCATATGTATTGGTATTCGAAGGTGTTAATATTATTTTCTTCACCCCACCCTATAACCACATATAACTCATTCCACGTGAACATGGTATGTGCAATCACAATTAACACCCCTGGACATTTGTCCTGTTGGGTCATAAATATTTGCATGTCCGTTGATGCATCTGCCCTGTTCATACATCCAAACCTGATGGCCTGTTGCCATCAATCAACCCTGCATGTTGTTGGACTGTGTATTGGTGTTCAAATTATGCATGTGTTATGCTCGCTGTTCAATGGTGTGAATATCTGGGTGTTTGGTTAATGGGAATACTAATGCATGCTGTTACAACTAATTGTGAATGGTATTATATGTCACTAACCCAAACTGTCATGACATAATGCAAAACATAGGACGACAGGGAAGGCGGGTTCCAGCGGACCCACCTCTCCCACCTCAGCTGGCGAGTGCACCTGGCACTAGTGCCCAGTCTGGACCCTCCTCCGGTGGCCCTGTGCCACCTGCAGGTGGAAGCGCTGCAGGGGATGGGGCTCGCCCCCCCTCTGCAAGTGTGGCCGGAGGAGAACCACCACTCACCCTCCGTAGCGTCCGGACTGTGGTGCGTAGGGAGATCCAGGACTCTGTTCTTGGGCCCATACGCCAGCTTGAGGCACAGGTGGCACAACGTACAGGCATGCCTGTTGCCCGGCCTACACAGCCCCCAGCACAGCCCCATCCTGGGCAGTGAAGGAACAGTGGCAACTGCCTATGGGTGGGGATATCAGTTCCACTGTTGCCATCTGTGGGCTCATGGGCTCTGGATATCCAAACCTCCGTCCCCGTCAATTGTGTAACCCCCCACACGTGTCATACACTGCCCCTGTATGCGTCTTGTTTGTCTTGTCTGTTGACCTACCCAACCTACCTCCCCAGCTATACCGACTTCCTTCACCTGACATACCACTCTCACCTGAAAAAAAAAAAAAAAGGGCACTCTGTACCCACAAAAAAATTACGCCCCATACATAGCTGCCCATTCCGCACACATGTCTGCTGGACATGGAAACTATCAATTACAATTGGCTGTACAACAAGTATTATTGCTGTCCTGACACCTCTCTCAGGGGTGGAAGGTTTCAAATGTCACACCAAATTACATACATATGCACAGCTGTTGCTGATGAAGAAATGGGCAGCTATGGGCCTTACCTACATCCCTCCTGCAAATCCCGAGATTGTTTCCCTACTATCTTACCCTCTTTGTGACCCCTTTTTCACCACTTTCCTGTCTTCCCATTTTAATTTCTTTCAAAGAAAATAGCGCGGGTATGCGCCAGAGTAAGCACTGCTAAGCGGTTGTAAGCGGGTGTGCGCGAAGCTAAACGCCAGTGCGCATGCGTGAGCTCCACACAAACCAGCGCTAACCCGGTTACAACTGCTTAAAGTGCCTTAGTCACTCTGACTGACAGGTCCTGTAGTCAGTTCAAAAGCAAAATAAAATCCCACTGTTAGTCCCGAACCCAGGACCTTGGAAACAGTAGTCTGCATAACCTACCACTAAGCCATGACTCTTATACAAGAACATTTTGCTAAAATAAATATATCATGTAATAGTAGGAATGAATGTAAAGGGAATATAGGGTGTGTAGTACACAAAGCATGTCATTTAAAATGACTGTCAAAACTAGAGGATTCCCATAATAGTAGTGTGTGAACAGAAACAGCCATGCTAGTTGGTAGCTGGTAGGTAATAATGTCAGTTAATGTACATATATAAACGTATGTATATTTACATATATATATATATATATATATATATATATATATATATATATATATATATATAGTTGTAGGTGTCATTGCACATACACACTTACTACAGGGAACAGGAGAGAGGAATGGGGAAATGTGAATCTACAACACAGCCTGAATCATGAGAGAGATACTAACCTTTACACTCACAGAACAGTGTCCACAGCATACCAGCATGGTCCCCACCCTTACAATCTGAAAGAGCAATGCCTATCTCACTGAAATCACAGTGAGAACTGCAATCAGTACACAACTGGCTGCATGCAATTAGCAAATGCTGGCTTACAATTGGTGCAGAGGCCATCACATGGACCTATGCAGATACCTACAAAAGCATCCTGTACTAATACTCCACACATGCAATACATTCATTGCACTGTCGGGAAACAGACAGACGGAGAGAGACAGACAGAGACAGAGACAGAGAGAAAAAAAAAATACACACGCTACACACTGTGAGTCTAAGCTGTCAGCAGTGACAGTAGCAAGCCGTGCCAGCAGCAGCAGGAAGCAGAAGTAGTGGTATCGCAACCAGCTGCGACAAACACAGGTAATGTAAAGTAGCAGGTTAATAGTCTGCATACTGTGAACCCTCCAAATGTGTCATAGGTCTGTATCTATAGGTATGTCCATGTGATATGTTGTGTGTACGTAGTTCCACCAAAAGGGGATGACTATACATTACATGTCAGTCAGTGTTAGGCCATGATCCTGGCAGTAGTTGTCTGTGCGTTGCCCTCAGCAATGGCTGTAGTGACTGTTTTGAAAGGTCAGCCAGGTTCAAAAAGCAGGATCAGCCCATCACAAAGGCAAACTGGCTGGAAACAAGTGTCTGCAGGTACCCAATATTGCTGTATATGCGTCCCATACTGAATAATTCCATAGCTTAGCAGACCAGGCTGGTTATGCTTATGATGTGGTAGTTCCCAGGGTCAGTAGAGGTGCCTCCTTAGTGGTGTGGGACCACTGTTGCTGTATGCCAGTGTCCAGGTACATATCCTGTAGTATGGCCAAGGTTAAATATCAGTCTTATATGCGGTTGTATGACCTCTTGGAGTGCATGTAGCACACATCCAGGGATACCATCAGGTCACAGTGATGCTGTGTGTTCTGCTTTGCTGAGGGTGGCCCTCACCTGGACATGTGAGATGATAGGGAGGTTACATACAGCTGTGATAAGTATTTCAACTTGTGGGGGAGAAGGAGGGGGGATATGTGTACTGAACCTGTCTGCAAGAATGTTGCCAATATCTGTGTGTTCAGTGAATGTTAAGTAGGTGTGTATTAACTCAGAGCATATCTGAGGCATTTGGTCCATATGTGTAACATAACTGAAGAAGGCCTTGTGGTTATCTATAGTGTTTGTGGCCATTTCCCTCCCAGAGTAGTCCATGGCCGTTGTTATGAGAGACCGTAGCATATTACCAGTGCTGACCACAGATGCATTCCCTTAATGTGAATCTGCTCTGTCCTGCAGTAGCCTCCTGCTATTGTTATACAATCTGCCTCTGTCTGGGGTCCACCGGACAGGATGCCTAACCTTTGTGCATAGGGTCTGGGTTAGAAATGTGTGTGCAAGTTCCATGCAATCTGTGGGATGTCCATGGTAAGCATTCGCAAAGGGGTCAGCAGTGTGGGTTGTGGCTTCCACTGGCCCAGTGGGCTGCATGGATACCATCTCAGTCCTAACAAGTGAATAACTGTCTAATCACATACATATCAAAGTAGTCTACTGTGCTGGTGGTGGTGGTGGAATATGTATATCCAGGCCGAGTAACTTGTGTCCACATCACACTAGTGGATGGTGTTCCACATACAGTACCTTGGTATGAACCCCCAGAGTGAGGTTGTGCATTGGACCTGTCGCAGTGTGCTGACCGATGGGGCATGCTACTATGTTGTATGGAATGTGGCAGGTATTGTTGCACAGGTGTTGGCTGAGCACTGATATCTGGCCATGTATTTGTGTATCCACCACGAGACACACACATGCAACATATGGGAGTAGTAGTATATCACTGCACATGAGTATCATGTATAGTATGTGTGCCATATATTGCTGACATAGTCTGCTGATATCCTGTTTGTGTTCTCTTCCAGGGAGATGGCTCGTCAGAGTAATCCCGCCTACTCTGCAGCGGAAGATGAGGAGATACACCAGAGCCTGGTGCGGGAGTATGACATACTGTTTTTCCGCACCAGCCAGAATCAGCAGGAGAGGGCTGCACTGTGGCAAGACCTTGTCCATAGGGTAAATGACATTGGCACGCATAATAGGACATATGAGCAGGTACGACATCACTGCAGTGATTTAATCAGAAATGTCCGTCAGCGAGCGTCAGATATCCACAGACAACAGGTTGCCACAGGAGGTGGGGTGGCCTCACATCCCCCCCTCACCAGACTGGAGGGGCTACTCCTAAGTGTTGTGGCTCCAGCCCCGGAACAGCAACAGCAATACACCTGCATCATGATGGAGGCTGGATCCACACAGCAGCACGACATGGAGCGTGCAGGTAATATGCCATATGTACACTTGACTGTTCTGTACACTGTTAGTTTATGCATGTGTAAGGTGTGTCCGTGGTATGTAGCTGTCAACATAGTATGCAATTGTGCATGTGTGATATTTGCAATATCAGCAGCTGACGTGTGAAAGGCAATTGGTGTACTACTGCATTGTATCATATGCAGTATCAATGGCACAGTTGTGCCCACTGACATTAATCTCATCATTTCTGCAGGTCCCTCCGGGGTTACAGCAAGGCAGACCATCCATGCTGGTGAGTGTGTTTAACAATACCTATAATAGTCCTGATAGTGCTAGTAACACTAGTGTAACTAAGTAGTGCTCTGTGTGTATACTGAGGGGTGTGCATGTGTGCATGTGTGCAGGTGTGTCTGTGTCCATGTGTGCATGTGTGCATGTGTGCAGGTGTGCCTGTGTGCATGTGTGCACGTGTGTCTGTGTCCATGTGTGCATGTGTGCATGTGTGCATGTGTGCCTGTGTCCACGTGTGCATGTGTGCATGTGTGCATGTGACCACGTGCATGTGTGCATGTGTGCATGTGTGCATGTGTCCATGTGTGCATGTGTCCACGTGTGCATGTGTGCATGTGTCCATGTGTGCATGTGTGCCTGTGTGCATGTGTGCCTGTGTGCATGTGTCCACGTGTGCATGTCTGCATGTGTGCCTGTGTCCATGTGTGCATGTGTGCCTGTGTCCATGTGTGCATGTGTGCATGTGTCCATGTGTGCATGTGTGCATGTGTGCATAAGTGCATCACTGGTAACATTGTGTGGACACTGTAAACTGTGTTTCCTGTCTTCCTCCCACAGGTTCTGGTGCTGCTCTGGTGTCCTGCAGCAGGAACCTGAATCTGGTGCCACAGGTACTGGTAATGATGATATCTGTGTAATGGTACAGGAAGGTGTGTCAGGGTCCGCCATTGGTCAGCCAATTGACAGTACACAGCTGTCAACCCCATCATTGCGCACAGTCATCCTGCCAGTACATCCTTTGTCACCATTGTCCCTAGGTGATGGACAGGATACAGTGGGCATTGACCAGGGTAATGTGGTATCTGTGGCACATGCTTCCCACACAGCAGCCATGGGCAGGGTCCTGCAATGGTACCACACAGACAGTTGCCCATGGGTTCTCGTGGGAGCATCCATGGGCGTACTGCCTCTGGCAGACATGCCCAAAGAGGTCTGTCAACCTCAGCTATGTTTTGGGCTGTCATGCAGGCACAGTCGCGTATGGAAAGGTACACCAGACAGGGTCTGAGGGAGCTGAGAGCATGTCGCACAGCCATGACTGACAGTATGCGTGACATCGCGGATGCTATCCATAATTTCACCGATGTCATAGACAGACGTTGTGGGGACATATTACAGCAGTTCCACAATCAAATGTCCATGAGCCAGGGCAATGGTGGGTGGTTGCGGCATCGACATGGCCATATGCCAGCAACAGCAGCAGCTGGCAGTCGGCGCGGACGACAACAGGCCCGCAGATGCCCCCATAGTGCCAGCAGCAGCCCCAGCAATGCTGGGTCTGTGCTGTCATCGGAACACCCCAGGAGACCACATGCACATGGCTCTGGACAGTCCCAACAGGGACCTGTGTCCAGTCAACACACTCCAGCTTCTGATGACAGTACCCAGTCTGGCTTAGTACTGGATACAGTCCATAGCACCCCTGCCAGGCACAGGTACCGTGTCTGTGCCCACAGACACTGATCTGTATGACCTGCCAGGTGCAGTCTGTGGCTGTCCACAAACCCCTGTATATGGCAGCCATGAGGTGGAACTGTGTGCATGCATACACACATGCAAAATGTTAACACCTAGGGCTACCACATACACGCACACACACTGCACCAACAGTGCCCCACCCTGTACTGTGGTCCCTCACCAACACACATACACACACATGTCAATTGGTGGTATCAGTGGCAGACTCAGGCATACCTAATTCACACCCTGTGCATATGATGACACTGTGTCACCTCCTGCAATCTCCAACATCATTGCAGGAACAGGTAAACACATTGCTGATGCACAGGGTGACTACATAGAAGTGTATTAGTAGTATCATGTTGGTAACAGTACAGTGTGCTGATATGACTGTGTGTATATCCCAGCATGCCTGATGCAGTAACCATATGACTGTCCTGAATTGTTATCTGCACCCATAGTACATGCCAAAGTGTAACAGCTGCACATTATTGCATGCCGGTGGTAAGGATGTCAACAGATAGCCACATACCTGGGTAGCACAGGGGGGAAGCTAATGCAAGTAGTGATATGCAATGATGGACATGTACAGTAATGGTGTCAAGTTGCCCACAATGACTATGCAATGTGGATGTTTGTGCATGTTGATATGTGTGCAGTGCCAATGTAATCCAAATCACAATTAACTATGACATAATATCAGTTCTACCATGGGCATCTGTGCTGTGCATTCCTGGGTACATGTTGATAGTGCCTACATATTTGCACTGTTACTTACTGTTAGTGTTACCCCTTCTTTGTTGTACAATGAACTACTTCCAGCCCTGCTTACTGTAGCTTTGTTTGCATGCATGTTCGCTTGGGGTTCCCTGGAACACTGCTTCCACCTGCAATGCAGAGTCACAGTGCTTCTGTGGACTCCTAGTGACATCTGCATAGCGTACGATATGTATGTCAAGTTTACACATGACAGAACATCACTGTCCGTCCTGTTCACATGTACATTGCCTGTGACACATTGCACATGTCTTACCTGGCATTTACCCACATGTGCAGTCATATATGCCAGTGCTATGAAACAGTAGCAGTACACCCACACATACACACCTTCAGTATGTTGTTCCCCATTGGCCCTATGTGTTGGTACTCACCATGGCAATCACACTACTAGGGTAGCATGTGCAAAGGTAACCTGTGAATCACCTCTATGGTCCAGTTGTGGTTTATGTGAGTCATGTGGCAATGTCACAGCTGCCACATGTATGCAGTCAACCATCACCCTTGGCCAGGAACATACAACACATGTGTGGGATGCCACCACATAGCCAATCTGGGGACTGAGCTCCCTGAACCCAGTAATGCCATACCCTGTCAGGTGGCATGTCATACTACAGTGACTACAATACAAGTCAGACATAGACATGCACTGACAGCATGCTGAACACACTGGGGCATACGTGGGGACTCAGAATAGCATCCTGCCTGAGCATCACACACCTCTGCAGCTGGCACACAGGCATATGTTACATCAGAACAGAGCACATGCCACACATGGCACACACATCCTGTGTGCCACACACTCACAGCCTGTAGGGCTACACAACACACCTGCTACAGATGTGTCAGGTACCTGTCTTGGGCACTGCAGTGGGGTCCCGCTCAACAGGCTGTATATGGTGAAGGTCACAGTGATATGCCTCAGGGCACTATGGTCCACCACAAAACACATGCATACAGGTCAGTCAGAGGCATGGACACATATGACTCAGTCATTGACCATGCCACTATGGATGACCTGAGACATACCTCCCTGGACTACATGATAGGGAACATAGAAGGGATCTCTCAGCATGTGGCATGGGCCAGTATGAGCCTGATCTTGGTTGCCAACATACCCTCACCAGGTATGCTACCACTATATGTAGGAAGGGTGTTGTATGTCTACATTCTGCTCAGTCTCCAATGTCATTCATAGGGTATCCGCTGGCTGTCAACTTGTGCTTACATGCTATGTTAGCCACAATGATGTGCAAGGGGCAACTTGCACGTGACACCCATGGCCCAATATACACACATACTGCCTTATGCTGCAGGACACGGATTACATAGCCACCTCCGCGGGTATCACACAGGTTAGGACACAAACAGTGCTGCTACACAACACCAGCAGTGTACACCACAAGATGCATGCACTGGACACTGTCCTCAGCACGGTGAACTGCAATGTCTGTGCAGTACCAGAGTCCTGATGCATGGCTCACAGGTGCAACCCATCACTGCCAGGTTATGCCTCATACTATGCCTGTCGTCCCCTACACATGTAACACACATGGACAGGGGGGTGGTATCCCAAGGCACCACAGATACACACACCTCCAGGTTGTTGGCACAGCACAAAGCATCAGGGCCTATTCATGTGCAGTTAACAGTGTGTCAGACTGCCGTCTGGTACATAGCCTGGCACACACAACCCTCCCATACACAGGAAAACCACCTATCCTCCATAACAACACTGGCAATATGACAGTCTCAAGAACTGTCTTTATATGGCTGGACTGCATCCAGCCAAACATTGTGCGTGAGCATTACTGTAGCTACAACACACTAGTTGAAGGGTTCCCAGCATGTGGTCACTGAATTGCAGTGGAATGACATGTTAACACTCCCACAACAGGTGGGAACATGCAGCACCTGTACATCAACTACATGTAGACTATATGGCCCAGACCAGATGTGTATCCCCTGCTGTAGGTATTTTACCATATACACCCACACTGTATAGACACATACCGCATGCGGCCCCTGCACAGTAAGACACAGTCATATTGTTATGCATTGCAAATACCATTTATCCACTCGAGGCATGTGTCAGACATGGTAACTACTGCAGGTCACAGGTATTTATGTGTATGTGTCACACACATACATCATGTGTGCAATGCCATTGCTGGTTTAGGCAATGGCATGCATTGTTATGCACAAAGACCCACACAAGGTCATAATGTGTGACACAACCACACGTGGCAGTTGTGGGTTACCAAAACATACCTATCTGTACTCTGACAATGGTAATAGACCCAGTAGCAGAGTGCACTATTGGCATTACTGGCCAACTAGCCCTGTTTGGCTGTGCTGATAGTGTGGTGACATCCCCTGTGTTTACTGGGGGAATATGCAGCATCTGCTGCATTGTAGTATTTGCCAAAAGGATCTGTTCTCTCACACTTGCATTTACACACATCCTACTACCCTCACACACATACACACGCACACTTGCTGGATTCATAACCCTACCTAACTAAGTCATGACATGTGAGAGAGACGCATTAGCGAAGCGCACTATTTGGAGTACTAGATGGTTCCTCTTCCCTGGCTGTACTCATAGGGTGCTGACATCATCAGTGTTTTGAAAAGGTAATGTGCATCAGGTAGTGTGATCTTCTGATTGCCAAACCTAACATGTTTTTCATACAGAATTGCACACACACAAACTCCCCACATCCAAACACACACACACTTGCAGGTTTCAAACCCCTACCTAACTATATTATGTCACTCGAGACAGACACATTAGCAGAGCATGCTATTCGCATTACTGGGAGGTTTTCTTTCTCCTGCTGTACTTATAGGGTGCTGACATCATCAGTGTTTAGAAAGGGGGATGTGCATCCTGTAGTGTGTTCTCCTAGTTGCCAAAAGGGATATTTCTTTCATACAGACTTGCATACATACTTAGCCCTTCTACACACACTGAGCATTTGCAGGATTCAAACCCCTACCTAACTATGTTATGACACTCGAGACGAACACATTTAGCAGCATCGCCATCGACACACACTGGAGGTTTGTGCTGACATCATCAGTGTTTAGAAAGGAAATGTGCATCCTGTAGTGTGTTCTTTGCAGGATTCAAACCCACACATTAGTGGAGCGTGCTATTCACATTACTGAGAGGTTTCTCTTCTCCTGCTGTACTTATAGGGTGCTGACATCATCAGTGTTTAGAAAGGGGAATGTGCATCCTGTAGTG
This sequence comes from Protopterus annectens, assembly GCF_019279795.1. NCBI lineage: Eukaryota > Metazoa > Chordata > Ceratodontiformes > Protopteridae > Protopterus > Protopterus annectens. The sequence continues at coordinate 288,583,075 of NC_056741.1, read as the reverse complement.
TGTTCTCCTAGTTGCCAAAAGGGATATTTCTTTCATACAGATTTGCACACACACTTACCCCCTCCACACACACTGAGCATTTGCAGGATTCAAACCCCTACCTAACTATGTTATGACACTTGAGACAGACGCATTAGCCGAGCGCGCTATTTGCATTACTGGGAGGTTTCCCTTCTCCTGCTGTACTTATAGGATGCTGACATCATCAGTGTTTAGAAAGGGGAATGTGCATCCTATAGTTTGTTCTCCTAGTTGTCAGGAGGGATATTTCTTTCATACAGACTTGCACACACACTTACCCCCTCCACACACACTAAGCATTTGCAGGATTCAAACCTCTACTTAACTATGTTATGACACTCAAGACGGACGCATTAGCGGAGTGCGCTATTCGCATTACTGGGAGGTTTCCCTTCTCCTGCTGTACTTATAGGGTTCTGACATCATCAGTGTTTAGAAAGGGGAATGTGCATCCTGTAGTGTGTTTTCCCAGTTGCCAAAAGGAACATTTCCCTCACACAGGCAAACCCCACTCACCCACCCAATGAGCATTTGCAGGATTCAAACCCCTACCTAACTATATTATGACACTTGAGAGAGACGCATTAGCGGAGCGCACTATCCGAATTACTGGGCATGTGCTCTGCACCTGCAGTATTTATAGGGTGCTGACATCTTTATTTCTGCAGAGGTATGTACATGTAGTACTACCTGTCAGGTGGGGGATAGCATATATATGCATTTGCAGCCACCTACGTCAGGGTCAGATATGCACATCGCACTGGCAGGTTATGTTCTATACCATGCTTTGTGACCACAGGACCTGTAACACACAACACAACCAGTCCAGAACACCACACCCACATCCAGGACACACACTTAGCTTTCCTGGGAACAGTGCCAGGATATGCATGTGTTCACATGCACCATTCCAGTTGTTAACATCAGGTACAGGCATATTGTGTGTGAGAACTACTCAGGCCTCTACCACTTCACCCTACAGCCACTACAATTTGTGGGTCCATGTGCTATGGCAGAACCACACACCACAGCCACATGGGGGAATACATATTGCACCTGTCCATCTGCAACATGGGTACTCACTGTTCCACACCAGAGGTAGACCACCATTATTGATATCTGACCATACCCACCTTTCCCTGGACATCCATATCCCATCTCCACCCCCAGGCAAGGTTGTCACTGCACACAAACTGTATTTAGCACAAGCAGACTCTACACTTGTGAAGACTGGGGTGGACGACTTCAGAGGACCCATGCTGGGGGACTATACTGGCCACTCAGCATAATCCTTGACAATTGCATTCTATGAGCATGTGTATGGTTTGCATTGATCATGCTATCCCACATATACCCATGACTGTTCCACAACAAGACACCTGTCAGGTGTACACCAGCCATATATGAGCCGTACAACAGACAGAGTGAGCTAATACATTGCAGAGCTGTAGCCCACAGAGGGAGGACATCTGTGAACAGTTCCAGCATGGCACTTCATTCACACATAATCATCACAACACAGTGTTGACAGTGGAATTGTCCAGAGAATGCAGATAGGGCTCCCCTCAGTCTGTTATTGACGGCCACCTACTGTTAGAGATCCTCAGCAACCCTCTTCCAGCACACACCAACAACATGGCTGTGGCTTAGCACATTCAAACCCTGGGATCTCCACTGTGCCCCTGCTTGACAGAGGCACAGCTCACTAGCCTCACACGTTGCCTTATGTGACCTACTTTACAGTGGCACAGTAGCCTACTGTACTGGGGATGCAGATGCCAAGCACACTCTGGCTGAGCTGTCATTCCCTAGGGCAAAAAGCCTAGTATTGACCTCTACACCCATATGTTCAATTGTCAGATGCACAATATTTGTTGTGCTGTTCTACTGTTTGCAGGTCTTTATTGCCATAGCATTCCCTGTTCCTATGACCAACTTGTGTATCTGTGGAAGATGTTTGCATATGGCGGCTATCCACTATATCACTTATGTCTCTGTAGTCATTTACTGTGTGCACTGGGCAAATTGCTGTGTTGTGGTTGGTTCCTGGAATGACACGTACAAATACCAGATATGTGTGGCCAACTGCTAAACGGAGATATGGCCTAAGTGTGTGAGCATGCCCAGTTCAGCCTTTCCATGGCATGTTGTCTGACATATGCCTCATTTATCAAAGTGTGCGAGCATGCCCAGTGTGAGCTTTCCATATGTTGCACTCTGAAGTCCACCACATATTTGGGTGTGTGTGAACTTCAACAATATCTCATGTGTATGGTTGTGTGTTGGGTGTCATGTTGTGTACTAACTGGCCAACTGCTTCGTGTCTGCCACAACAGGGATTATACTGTGCCTGCAGGGATTGCATGGGATACTTTGCAGACAGTTGTCAACATACTTTCATAATGACCTAACACTGTAGTATGGTATAGTGTACTGGTTCAGGTACTTTCACTGTGGTGGACAGTATCCTGGGCTTTAGTCCTATCACTGCTTGACATCTTCATAGTGAGCACAACAGACTGTGTAGGGGCCAGTTGTGCACATATGACCATGTTGCATTATGTTCAGATATGGACTACTTACACCAGGCTCGTCCAACATTGGTAGTGTATTCCACAACATGGGTGGACATTGGCAAACACTAGCAATGTTCCCTAGGCCATTTCTGATGCTAGTCACAGGGTGTGTTTGTCCTTCGACACACATTGTAACTGGAGTTTGCCATGACATATGTCATGGTTAGTATACTGTGCCTCCGTCTACCTCTGACATAACAGAGATACCCAGGGTTAGCCTACCATCTCCCATACACCCATCAGGATTCCTCTTGAGGGGTGTCAATAGGTGACTCTCTGGCTGACCTGTACCGGGAGTTTACTGAAGAGTGGGGGTGCCTTCTGTGTTATGGATCATTCTGTACAGCTTGTCCTATGTATGTCAGTGCTGGGGTTGAGGTCTCTCATGTGCATAGCTCACTGCCATTCAGATTGTACAAGGTGCAGCATGTTCATTGATTCCAGGTTGAACATGGCTTCATACATCAGGCACAGCTTGCCTGTAGCTGGTCAGTATGGTGGTGTGGGGCTGCAGTTTGTTTACTCAGGCAACACATGGCATCTGTTCATGCTCTTTGCTACTCCTGGTGGGGTACTGTTGTGGACTTTACAGTTGATGGAGGTGTCTGCTGAGGTATATCCCACAGGGGCTATTGTAGTCAATTGTGATGCTGATGAAGGATGACTGCAGAGCCACAGTGACCTCCCCTTATCTACATCTGACAACCTTCATGATTGGGTGGGTATATAGTATGTTTCTGCGAACACTACAGCCACATGTTTGTCCAGTGCAGGATATCTATCACCTTTTGTCCCCAGGTCTCTCATTACATGTTAGGTAATGTAATGGGTTAACACCTGTGTGGTAATTTGTGGGCACTTACTGTATATCCATGGTGGTTGTCTATACACAGTTCTGCAATTAGCTTGCTGACATGGCTATGGCTCCAGTTGTCTGTTTGTAGGTGGCCCTTTTGTGGGTTGCTTGTGTCAGCTGGGGGTCGGATATGGTGGGCTGTTTGTACTCCTCTGCATACATGTTCAGTCACAGTCCTTCCATGTTGGCCTATACCTATGGGACATATATACAGAACGGGGGGGGCCCAGGACCAGGCATTGTGGGATGCCACTCATATCTGCTTTGTAGTCTGACATGGATGCAGCATGTCTGACCATGTCAGTTCTGTCCTTGGTCTGGTTTGCAACCCCTCTACTGACATAGAGGTATATATTTAAACTGTTGAACATATCCATACTGAACTCGTAGGGTATTGTCTAGAAGCATATGCACGGTCCAGCTACACTGTGTGGACCACATTGCCCTCATCAATGACCTTAATGACTGCTTCAAATGGGTCACACATGTTTAGGGGCAGGATCTGCAGTTATGACAGCCACACTGTGTAGGGTCCAGTATCAGTAGGTCCACAATAGCTTTATGTCTGCGGTACATACTGATCCTTTCCATAGCTGTGCAGACCAAGCTTATCAGGATCCTGGGGTGGTAGTTTGCAGTATCCATTCAGGCAACACCTTTGTTGTGAAGGACCACTGTTGTTGTACACTGCTCTTTGGGTACATATCCTGTGGTAAGGCTGACATTGGGCAGTAGTGTGATTTGGCATTCCATTATTCTTGGAGTCCATGTTGGCCTCAGCCCAGGACACCATCACATACCTTTGCTGCTGTGTGTTTTGCTTTGCAGATGATGGCTGTTACCTCAGCATCTGCAATGTTAGGGGACCAGCAGTCTGCTGGGATAGATATTGTGCATTCTGTGGGGGGGGGGGGGTTGCACTGCACCTGTCAGGTTGTATGTTAGCAATATGTGTGTGTGTTTGGTATGTTGTTTGTAATATCTGTGTGATTCAGAGCATATCTGTGGATGCCCAACATGGTTCCTACCATCAGTTAAGTAAGCCTTGTGATTATCCTTAGTGTCCTGTACAATTTGTATCTTCATAGGTTCATGGGTTCATACCAGGCTATCCACCCTATGGCATTAGTAAGCCTAGCCAGAGTGTGTGTGTCTTTCGCCACCCCTTGCTATGTGACTATTATGGCCATTTATGAATTTCTTTACTGTGCCTCTGTCTGGTCGTGACACAGTGAAGACCCCCAGTATACATGTACGATCATCCATCCACTTGGCAATATTCCTGTTGAGGGGTGTCAGTGAGGGCTCTGCCTAACATGGATTGGGATCCTGTTTCTGGGTGTGGGGAGCCTCTGGGTTATGTATCTGTCCCTCCGGCACATCCTATTTCATTATGTGTTGAGGCTGACATCTGTCACTCTCACAGCTCCAATGGCTTTGATTTCCTGTGGTGGAGCATGTCCATTACTCCTGTGTTGGACATGGCCTTGTACAACAGACATACAATGCCTCTGTGTAGGCAGTCTGTGACTGCATTCAGCTGGGGTGTCTACAGCCAGGCAGCATATGACATATATTTCACACCCTTTATCCTCTTGGTGGGGTAACTATGAGTTCTTTCGAACTGCTGCAGGTGTCACGTACGGTACATCCCATATGAGTCATTGTACTAGATTATGGGTCTGATAAGGGAACAGTACAGCGGCACAGTGACCTCTGTTGATGTAGATGTGAATCCTTTCATGATACGGTGTCCAATATCGACAATCTTCCTAGCCACATTGACATTGTGAGTGTCACATGACAGATTACTGTTGACTTGTGTCCCTAGGTCCCTGATTACTCCTTGCATACATAATGGTTTGCCACCTATGTGGTAATTTGTGTGTACCTTGTCTGGTATTTGGTGGGACATTCATACTGTGCAGTGTCTTCAGGATGACCTGTGTACTTGTGTTTTGTGGCATATTGTGGCAGCCTACAGGCAGCTTACTGTACACTTTCCCTTGTTCAGTCTGGTGAGTGGGACAGCAGTGTGTCTGCCTATACAGACACCTATTACAACTGTATCAGGCATGTTGTTTCTCCTTCTGGCCTGTGACTGTTTGGCACACCAGCTTTGTGTACTATGTGTTGCATGTGCTATGTTTGGAGGTTGGGGTTGCTTGTGATCTGCTTTGGAGGCTTCTGTTGGTGTGGTGTGTTTGTAATTAGGGCCTCCGAGAATGTTTTGCTGTGTTTATGTGTTTGGTTTACAGTTGTGGTAGGTCTATGTGGGACTGGGTTTGTGGTGTATGTGGTTACCTTCTCCTCCTGACTAGTTTTGACAGTACTGAGTTGGGGGAGCTCAACCACTGGTTTGGATACATGGTTGCATCTATCATATATATTTGTATTTATTGGGGGGAGTTGTGGTTGTCTGTGTACTTGGGACAGGTGTCACATTGCCTCTGGATTCACAGATTCTACTTGTTGTGGCTGGCCTTAGTGGATTGTATGTATGGACATATGTTATTGCCATACTACTGATCAGTGATTACTTCCCATTTTATGTTTGCTCTATCATGTGGTAGCTTCCTCATTCTCTTGCATGGTTTGGTAATGGCTGGAGTCCAGCATGCCAGATGCCTGCGTGTATGGCATTGTGTCTTGCTGTTATTTGTGATTGCATACTCCAAGCATTCCTGGCTGTGTTCATGGAATGCCTGTATAACATGTTCTGTGGTGTGTCCCATATTCTGCACTTGCACAGGCCTTTCGTGGATTCCACATCAGTTTGTAGGGGTGCAACCTATGATTTACACATGTTTTTCACTGTGGTATTCTGGCCAGGGACTGGGGTCGGGATGTGTATATCCAGTGTGATTACTCTATGCTCTGGTCTTACCAGTGAAGGATACACTTCTCATCTTGCCATCCAGTACACATGTTGCTGATTATCACATCCAGTATGCTTACCCCTCATGTGAGAGTGGTACGTTGTTCCTGGGCATTTTGGTTTATGGATTCTGGGAACTTTTCTCCGACTGTGTTGGTGCTAGTATAATGCTCCCGGTGTATGTCTGGGTATTTTCAGTCAAGCAATATTATGTGGTTTGGAGGCTTGATATATTCATGTATTCCAACATAGGCCAGGTGCAGTTCCTGGTATTAGGACAGTAGTCTGCAGCAGGCTATATACTGGGAGGCAGTTTTAGCCATTGGCATTTGACCATGGCTAATCCATGCTGCTTCTTGTTGTGGTACCAACATGGGGGTGTGGTTATCCTTGACATTTATTGCTAGTCACCCTCCTTTTGTAGCTTGTTCCATGTTTTGCGGCTGTACAGCACAGTATGAGGTGTGACCTGGTAGTGTTAGGGTGCTGATGTGAGCCTTGACCCATTTCTCTATTACAGGACTGATATCTACATTCTCCATACTGTGTGCATTTACACTGCACACATCTTGCTGTTTAGACTTCTGGCATTGGGTAGCATTACATCTAGGTTCCTATCCCTTGTGGTACCTATGAAGGTGGGTTTGTGTTTTGAGACTTACCTATTCAGGGCATGCTGTGGGTACTGACAGCCTTTGCCAGTATCCATGGGGCATGGACTGATAGGTGCATGCCACCCCTAGCAGGTGGTGCATCATGTCACGCTCCGCATGTCTTCCCAGCCTGAAACACATTGGCTCCCCTTTGACTAACTGCATTACTTCAGCCAGTTGTTGCACTTGATCATCCCATCGTCATTTTGTGGCTTCATGCTTGGTGAGGGTGGATGTTAGTCAGGGTGCTCAGGTGTGCATATAGTACATGGTGTTACATTACTTGACACATGGCATTCATGCCTCAGGTGGTGCTGCAGGGCTGCCTCTGTCGGATGTGCATATTACACTTCCCTGTACATGTTTGTGAGCAGGTCATGTCATTTTAGGCATCCATGTTATTATTTGAGTGAGTCAGAGAGGGTATCATTCCCAGGGTTCCTACTGAGCCAGTGTATGTGCTATGCGTTGCCTCTTTGCCAAGGCCAGGGCATACTGGGCACGCCTCCTTCTGCCTACTGGGGCAGGCTCAGGTTGTTCCTCCTCTGAGTCACGCGCTGCCTGTGATGGCCTTGGCAATGGTGGGGGGCTGTTTGGCCCAGCCCTATGCTGATCCTGCTGCAGCTGTTTTCGCAAGATCATATTATGTAGCATAGCACATACCATGACAATTTGGGTACATGTAGTTGGTGTGTACTGCAAGGCTCCACCAGATGTGTCCAGACACCGGAACCGTGACTTGAGCAGCCCAAACACATGCTCTATTACATTACATGTTTGTGCATGTGCCTCATTATGGCATTCCTGTTCAGGTGCGTGTGTGTTTCTGATGGGTGTCATCAGCCACGGCTCCAGTGCATAATCTGCATCCCCCACTAGGTGTCCATGTGGGATGTCCCCATTGGCAAATGTCTGGTACTGCTGCGTCAAATGCCAGATGTGGGAATCATGGTAACTCCCAGGGCAGCCAGCACACACATTCATTATTATGCCCTGGGCATCACACACGACCTGGCAGTTGATGGAGGGGAAGCCCTTGTGGTTAATGTAGGCCCTACCCCGCTCACCAGCTGGTGCTTTGATGCATATGTGCGTGCAGTCTATTGCACCCATTACCTCAGGGTATTCCGCTATTTGCTGGAAGAGACGCATATTGCTGGCCAATACCTCACGGCCATTGGGGAAATATACATGATCACCATGTGCTGACATGGCATCCAGGAACTGGTGCAGTACCCTGGAGGCTGATGCCTGTGATATCCCCATCATATCACCAGTTGGTCTCTGGAAGGTACCTGTTGCTAGTATTCTTAGGCCAACACATACCTTGGTTTCCACTGGGATGGGTTCCCCTCTGTTGGTTCTGTGTGTGAGGCGTGGCCTGCACAGCTCAACTATTTGCTGCAGGAGCTCTCTGTCCACTCTATAGCGCTCTACTATCTCCAGCTCACGTAACCCATGGTAGGTGACCCTGGGCCTGTACACTCTTCTCCGTCTCCTCAGTGTAGGTTGTCTGGCACCATCTGCATTGTCACCACCCTCAGCAAGTCGCCTATGTCTCATTATGACTGCTATGGCAGCCCCTAACATTTCTGCTCTGAGTGAAGCTTTTTCAGTTTTCACTTCTATTAGCTTACTCCTGTCTTGCAGTGTCTTCTAAGAGAAACATCCTGCACTACTGTTTGCAGAGTTTTAAGTGCTGGGCTGGGCTACTATTCTGCCTGTGTAATTGCCTGCTTCTAATTGTTTTCACCTGCTAGCTTCAGCAGTATTCCCTGCTAGCTTCCTACTAATTCTGTTGCTTCCTTTTTCCTTTTTGTTTCCTCAGGGGGGAGCAACGTGCATACCAGCAGAAACATGCTCACAGTGGCTTACATGCGCGCACACATGCTTACATGGTTCAGAATCTACTTATTCGGGTTAAAACGCGCGCACACCAGCTCAAACAGTGTTACAGGTCTGCCAACAGGCTTCTACATGCTAAGTCTGCCCTACATGCACGCACACCCATGCAAACAGTGTTAAACATCTACCAACATGCTCCCACATGTTCAGTCTGCCTTACAAGCGTGCACACTGCCCTACTTGTGCTTCATGGTGCACACACGTGAGCATGCATGCCCAGCAAGAAACTTTAGTGTAAGTAACAGTGTACACCTTCCATTTCTTGACTTTCCCATGCTTATCTTGTGGCACTCCTCTTTCCCTGATCTGTGTCTGTCATCTGTCATGTTACACTGACCTCCAATGAACTGCATTTCTTTCTACCATTCCCCCATGTGATGTCACCTATCTCCTACTCTATTCCTCCCCCTTATGTATCTCTTACACTACTCAGAATGTGCTCATTTGCTATGTGACAGTGGGATTCAGTATCCTAACCCTCATTTACATGAGATTGCCTACTAATGCTTAGTTACATTTCTTACACTCAGCTTCCCCCCTTAGCAACCACTACACGGTGGCCATGTTGTTTTTGGTCTACTGGTCCCTGCATTGTCATTCCATGTATTGCATAAAACCCACATTTCTGGGTTTATAACCTTCATTTTTATGTTGTATACAGCGCAGCCCGTTTGCGAGGCGCTGCGCTGGGTTTACACATCGCTTTATGTGGAGCTGACATGGCTCCTTTGTGAAATTTGCAGAAATGTACTCAGTTGTCAACTGAGTACATTTCTGCAGCTAAAACGTCTCTTACACGGGATGGTTTCTGCTTCGTGGATCGCTAATATACCTCATTTGCATACCTTTCGGATGCAAGTGAGGTATTTAGCATGTCCATGCCCAGTCTGTGTAAGAGACATTTTAGCTGGTCTCTTACACGGAGTTTAGGGCTGTTCCTGGATCGCGAGGCTTGCATGGAGTGTTACATGTCTCTTACACTCCATGCAAGCCTTCGGGAATCCTGCCCAATGTATGCCTCATGGCATGTAGATATACTACAGATCACACCCATGTACACAAATTTGTTGTACACCCTGTAAGATTCTGTTCATAGTCTTACTGTCCAGGACAAGTAGCCTTACTCTACCACTCTGCCTTTCCAAAATGCAGTACATCACACTTCCATGGAGATGGCTATGTCAGATACTTAGGATAATGTTATTTGCAACATGTAGGTTTTGGCAAATTATATGTTGCTTGTGACACATGGAGTTCTTATTACCACAATGATATCCATGCTGTATGCTGTAGTCCCTTTTGTCAGTATGGATATTTGACATGAGAAGTGTACAGAACACTGCACAGATTTCTATTTATGTTTGTTTGCTTATTTATTTGACTATGTAAGTAGGCTGTTGTCTGAAAGTATATACATGCAAAATCTAATCAGTATTAGAATAACATCATTACAGACTTAACATGTTATGAAATGATACAAGAACAATATAGCCTATACCCTATACACAGATAATAAACAAATCTAAGTAAACATTGATGCAGTTTGCATAGGTATATCCAAATGCAGAGGCATCAATGATCATACCATATCTAATAATTCTCCTAATAACACAGGCATCTCTATTAATTATATTGGTACTTCATCGGCTCTGTCCTAAAATTTGCTAAATATTAATTTTTCCTACTGCATGCTGAAAGGCTGTTCTATTGATGTGATGCCACTTTTCTAAAGATTTTCCCCAAACTGCTACATTAATCAAGGCTCTTTTTAAAGTTGGTTTTCCTTGTTCATCATATCTCAAATGACAGTCATGTGAAGCTTTTTCTACTTTGTGTCCAAGGAAAGGACAATAATAGTTCTGCACAGTATGTGTTAAGGAATTGAAGGGTAAGGTGGCTCTAGTCATTATGGGAAGGCATTTAATCCTTTACATGGATTGGCAATGACACTGTCTTCCCCATGTTAAGGTAAAGAAGTAACAAATTTTGCTCATGATAATTTGCAATAGCTGACTATTATTGGATGAATTTAGTGCTAACAGATGCAGTGTATATGCTAACCTTAGTATTTTGTTAATCATCTCTTTAGTTTCTCTTACTTTGGATATCAGAAAACTTGCAAGCTTGTAGATGACTTTTATCTGCTTCACAACCATACCTAAGACTGCATTGGTCTGAAATATGAATGTCAGTCCAGAGCTGCTTACATATTTATGGTCAGACATTTGCTTAACTGGTATACTATTTGGGTACATTATATATAATCCATTAGATTGCATTATTTTGTGATTTATAACAATGTACTTGAAGATTACCAGGATTAGATACCAGAATATTTTTCGTGGAGCCCTTGGCACAACTGTTTTAGGGCACTTAGTTAACTAAAGTCAGATTAATTCTGATGACAGTTTTATGGTCTTTTGTAAGGCTGAGAATATAAAAGTATGATGTGGCACCTGGGCAAGTGTTAGAATTGCATTATTTATGAATAGGGAGGATGAGGACAAATACTGATCTGTGTGTGTGTGTGTGTGTGTGTGTGTGTGTGTGTGTGTGTGTGTGTGTGTGTGTGTGTGTGTGTGTGTGTGTGTGTGTAGTGGGGGGGGAAGTTACATCTCCTTTTAGTGTCTCCAAATCAGAGCAAGAGTTCACATCCTAACCATGAAAGTTTCTATTTGCAAGGTAACTTTGAAAAGCATTTGCAGGGGGTTTACTGTGTTCACACGTACTGAGTTTCTTCATTAATAGCATGTGATCTATTGATTCAGGTATTTTCTAAGATCAGAAAATAATATTAGGTCTGCAACCCTTTCTCCATTTTATATAACGACACATTTTGCACTAGGCATATTATACCCTTTCCTAAAATCCATGTTGTGCCCAGAACAGCATGCCATACTTGATAAAATTTTGTAGAAATTTCTTGTAAACTATATTCTGCACAAGTTTACCTAAAATATCTCATTCAGAGATGGGCTTGTAGCCACTTACACTTAGATGGATGGCACCTTAGGTAATGGTGTGATTATACAATGCTTTGTAGAGAGAGCCTACACTGAATGCAAAAATAAACACTTAATTGGTAGGCTGAGACTGGGATCATGGAACTCAAATTCACAGAGAAAGATATTACAGGGTAGTGAAAAAGGAGACTTCTTCCAATAACCACTCCTTTGATTCAGGATAAACAATGTAGATTTTGTCCTGACCATGAAACAATGGATCAACCCCTTGACTTTACTCAGATAATGAAGGGGTCATGGGATTCACCAATACTACCTACATGTGTTTTGTAAACGTGAAGAAAGAAAATGAACATGAGCATATACCTGTACTATACAGATTCCTTTCGAGGTCTGGAGATAAAAGGACCAAGTCTTTGTCATTCTATAGATACTGGAGGTGTCATGGGAGTTGACTGTTAGTGTCTATACATGTTTTGTGAATTTGGAGATAGCATATACCTCATAGTCTCAAATGTCTTGTGAGAAGTGTTACAATGACGCATGTTTCTAGGCTGTTCTATTGTCGTATTTGAGAAGTGCGAGTCAGTATTTATTGTGTTAATCTGAATTCATTCAATGTTGGTGTAGGACTCTGCCAAGGATGCTTCTTGCATCCCCTCCCTTTTGTGATTTCATTGAAAAGATATCAAGGCTCAGCTTTGGAGAGTATGCAGTTTGGGCATGTGAGGACTGCACATTTATTGGCAGATGATCATGTACTCTTAGCTTCGAGTGATTGATATCTAATAAGAGTCAAGCAATTTGGTAGCGTGTGTGAAGCAGCTAGAGAGAAAATTAGCACTTTCTAATCAGAGTGATTACCAGGCAACACTACTATCTGCTCACTCACATAATTGCCCATATTAAAAAAAAAAAGTTTAGGAGAGCACATCATGAGTATTCCGGACCTGCATGTATAGTATATTACTCAGAGCTCTTCATTATAGCTGGAAGTGGAGCGGGTGACTGTTGCTGAGGACACAGACGTTTGTGTTCCCCTCTTCACACAGTACCACAGTGATTCAGTCATGAAGTATAGGAAATAATGATGACAGCTATTTGTGCACTGCTACATAAGGTCTACACGTGCCTAATACCTTTAGGTATGTAGGTAGGTTCTTAGGTCAGCAAGGCTGCTGCATGTAGATGATGTGGCATTACAAGCAGACAGAACAGAAATAACAGCAAATGTTAGGAGAATGAAACACAAAACTGAAGGCACACCTGATGAAACTGAATACAGACACACACAGTTGTTATAGCATCAAATGTGGGAAACAGGAGAAGCTGAAAATTGAGGTAAAACAAGAATATTGGAATATGTTATGTTTCAGTTTTTTCGGAGCGATGGTTGAGGAGAATTGAAGTCCGAATGAGATGGCCAAAGCTAGAACCATAGGTAGCCAACTGGCACAAATTGTCAGGGGTAGTGTGTAACAGAAAAATGCCAAAGAACTATTGAGGGGTATAGATCAGGAAAGAAGGTGACCTGGTTAAGAAGTACTTGAGTGGTACATTTTTTTTTTGCTCCTTAACTTAGAGTTGAGAGGTGCCAAATTATGTCATGGAGTGTTACTGGATAGTAGATGATCTACCCACAACTGTGATGATATGGTAGGTTGATATATTGAGAAGACCATCAAGGAGCCTAGCCAATTTCCTAGTTGTCCCAGACCACTGTCTGAAAAGTGAATTGCTTAGCCATACTGTAGGTAAATAAAGACTAAGGGACTTTGACAGTCATTTTCATGTTTAATTCCAGCACTCATTAAAATGTAAAAACTTATATAACATATGGGTTAATGGTCAACTTCAACAAAGCATAAGAAGAACAAACCATAAAAGAAAACTAAGAATTTAGCAGACAATAATAAGTGAGGTAGAGGCAATGTGATCAGATCACAGTTAAAGAAAAAGAAGCAATAGCTGTTGTGATGGTGAATTCCTCACAAAGCTGTAGTATAACCATGTACCTCATGTCTAAAGTATTTTTAAATATGACATTGCTTTTTTAACATGTATTATATCAGATTGACAGTAAAGCCATTAAAGATTGTAAACTAGTTAGGAATTGTTTCCCTAAGAGGCCACAAACCTATTATGGTGTGAAGGTACTGAATTGCTGTGACCAGAATTATTCTTATTATTTTTTTTAAATATGGATATTTGCAACTAAAGTTGCCTCCTGTCCCATTAAATGCAAGATGTTTTCATCAGGGTTTGAAGTAAGATGTTGAAAGGAATGGAAAATGTTCATAGGTTCATAGGCTCATAGGTAAGTACTAGGTTATTGGCCCTAGGGCCTATACAAGCCTAGACAAACGAGGTTCCCTGGCTTTCGCCACCCAAGAAAATTATTTACCTTTGCCCCTGTCGAGCAGAGCCACAGCAGTGATCCCCAGGGTGAATTTCCTATCTCCCATTCAATTGTCAAGATTTCTCTTAAAGAGGGCTAATGAGGAGCTCTGCTTGACATGAATGGGAAGCCTATTCCAGAGCAGGGGAAGTCTCTGGGACAGAAGTCTATACCTCCAGCATGTTCTGGTTATTGTGGTGACAAGGTTTAGGTCCCTGGAGCATGTGGTTCGGAGAGATCAGGAATTCTTTAAGTGTAGCATGTCCATCAGGTCAGCGTTAGACATGGCTTTGTACTTTAGGCAGAGGTCACCTCAGAGTAGGCGATATGCAATGGAGTAGAGCTGGAGTTTTTTGAGATGGTCAGCGTATGGCATCTGTTTGAGGCTGGTAATCCTCTTAGTGAGGTACTTCTGTGGCCTTTCCAGCTGTTGCTGATGTCTTCTGAGGTACATGCCAAATGGGGTGTTGTACTCTATGATGGGTCTAATAAGGGATGAGTAGAGAGGAACGTTGACCTCTCTTTTTCTGGAGGAGAACCCCTTTGTGAGGAAGTGTGCCATGTAGAAGGATTTCCTGACTACTGTGGTGACATGATTATCAAAGGAGAGACTACTATACACCTGTGTTCCAAGGTCTCTTATCACACTTTCGGTGTTTACTAGGCTACCGCCTATGTGGTAGTTCATGGGTATGGTATTTTTCCCAAGGGGGATGAAAATGCACTTCTTGGCATTGAGGTTTAGGCCATGACTTTGACATCAAGCATCATTCTCAATGAGGCCTCTTTGTAGAATGTCTGTATCCTTAAGTGAATCAATTATGGCTCCTAGTTTGCCAGTGAATTTCATTAGCCAGAGACCAGCTGTATTAGCCTGGACTTCAAGAGAAGTAGATACCAAAATGGAGAAGATCCGGGACCCTGTGGTGCACCGCTTGTCACTGGTCTGAAGTCGGATTTGGATTTGGCTACTTTCACTGTGTGGGTTCTGTTAGTGAGCCAGTTGGCCACCCATCTTGTGACATAGGGATTTTTACCTAGTCCAGTGAGTTTATCTATAGTACCGGAGTGGAGTATGGTGCCAAAAGCCTTGGCGAGGTCAAGATAGGTTGTGTGCACTACTTTACCCTCATCTATGGCTCTAGTGACTGCTTCGAAGAAGTCTATCAGGTTTAGGAGCATGATCTACCTTTTATAAACCCAAACTGAGTGGGGTCCAGAGAGTTACCTATGTCTTTATTTATAAGTTCTAGGATGATGCGTTCCATGGCCTTGCAGACCAGGCTCATCAGGCTAATGGGGCGGTAGTTCCCGGAGTCTTGTTTAGTGCAAAGTCAGACATGGTCTTATGCAAAAGGAAGGGATTGGTAGAAATAAGCTTCTGTTAAATTTTCAAATATCATGAAGGGCCAGACTTCTCAACTGTACTAATTTTGACGACACATACCTTTTTTTGGCTTGATTTACCACTTCACATAATGTGTCTATTTTTCAAGGTGCTTTTCCATTTTTTAGACTTGATTTATCCCTTCACATGATTTTCACACTCTTTCCCTGCATCAGACATAGTTTTGAAGCTACATGACTAACATACTCATGGAACTAATAATTTACAGAAGACCCACATACTATATTCCCTTTTATGAGGTAAATCTTTGCAACATAGTTAATTAAAATCTACAGATATCATGCTGTATCTTTGATAAAATGCTTATAATCTTGCTTTATTTTTGTCACTCTCAGTTTTTTAAACATTTCATTCTGACTACTATCCCGCAATCTTACCGGAAGTGGGAAGTGTACCATGCTATCAGTATTCAATTTTTATGTTAATTAAGTGCCTAGGTTTTTGGCACACTATACCTATTTTTCAAGACCCTTTTTACTTAATTTCAGTTTCTGCAGGCCAAGAGTTATGGAAAATGCATATAGCACATTAACACCTGTCACCCACCTTATGCAACATTCATGAATGACATCTGTCTTCCAGGACATAAACTTAAGAAATTTAACTCAGTGTAATATATAATAATTAAAATACTGTATGAGTGATGTAATAGCCTTGGGGCTGGAGGAATGTAATAAGGCAGAAGGTATCTACAGTAAATGGATATGCACAGCTGAAAATTCACAAAGAACAAACAGTAATACATAATTAGTAGCAGTATATACCCCTTTATGGAAAAATTCAGCCACTGGAAGCGAATCCCGGGAAGGATCCAAAGGAATGCAAACTGATAGTGCATAACAATGAACCTCAACAGAATTGTATAAAAAGCCTAGATTCAGAAAGTGAGCATTCCTTGTACAATGTTGATGATTTAGGTAATTCTGAAATATACCACAGACATATTTAACTGTAAGGAAGGGATAATCTTTTGCTGACTTCATCACTCAGGAAATATTTCCATTTAAATCAGTAAGATTTCCTTGTGGTACATATTCTGGCTTCCTATAAGACCTAGACAATCTCATTCAAACCTATGGCTCTGTAAATGAAATATGAGTTAAATTAGATAAAGAATATGTAAACTGAAGTGATGCACCCTTTTCTTGTTGAAGAAATGGAACTTCCTGAGAGAAGAGTATAGGAACCCAAGTCATATTTTTTAGGAAAAGGAAGTGCCGTGGTTGTTTTGTCAAGAAAGGAGCAATAAGAATAATAACAAGAAGATAAGCATTTTACTTTTTCTACTTTTTAAATAACTCTGTTGTAGGTCTTTTAGATTAAGTATGTATTTGAAAGGGATTTAAAGGCAAAACCTTATCAGATGAGAACAGGGATAGCACTGACAAAGAATGCAGTGCTCTTGAAGTTGAAGCTGTGGTAGACATACTTAAATTAGTAAAGCTACCAGGCCAAGATGGCTTCACAACAGCTTTTTACAACTCATTTAAACACAGATTAGCTGAAATAATTGTCAGGGTATTCAACTACATCGTACACATTTGAATTCATGGTCCATACCTAAACCAGTCCCAAGCAATTTCCATCTGTAAAACATGTGCTGACCTAATGCAGAATGAAACTTCTCACTATTATTGTGACTAATAGAATGAAATAATTTATTAAATATATTATCTCAAACTTTAGGCTGTTGTTATGACTGAATATTTAGGATCATAGCATAGCATTAGAACTATAGGATACTACAACAAAAAGAAATATAATAAATAAGCAGTGTTTTAGTACTAGATGCATCAAACATATGTAATAGGGTCCACATGCTTGTCATCTTGGAATTTATCAAAAAGTGCAACATCCTTCTTTGCATATATAACTGATTCAATCATTTTATGACAGAGCCTTTACAAAAACTGAACACTAGTGGTCAAATGTTTGAACTAATAAAGATTAATTTGGGTACAAGGCAATGATGTCCTCTTTCACTATACCTTTTCAAACTAATTCTGTAACTCTTTTTCACTATATACAAAATCATCCACTTCTGTAAGAATTATATTTGGAACAAAAGAAATATGTATAACAGCAGATGTGGAGGATGTCTGGCTCTACCTAGCAAAACCAAATATTTCAAGTTCCTCTCCTGTTGTACTTTTATTTGTTTATTCTTTGTTGACTGGCTTACTCCCAACAAAGCTAGTGGCCTCTTTTCAGGTGAAATCTAAGGTGGTATTTACACTACTAGAGGAAGTTTGGATAGAGCATCAGGGAACTTCCCCCACTTGTGTTTCATCTAGTGTAAACACATGCGCATGTCCCATTGCTAGAGCAGTGGCAGCTGAGAGATTGGTGCATGAGATTTACAATGCTATGGAAGGAGCAGAAGTGAACACCAGCTCAACAAAAGATATTGCCTGAGTGATGGAGGACTCTGAAACAATTTTTCAAAAAGAATTGTTTGTGGAGTTGGAGGAGTTGGTGAAATAGTGGTGTATTGTTACAAACCTCTAGTCAAGAGGGGTGTGGGATAATATACTGAGTGAATTATTCAACCACAGTGACCCAGAAAATGAAGCGTCTTGTGGAAAAATAATGGGAAAAATACAAGGAAAGGAATCAGAGGCTATTTTGAAAGGGAACAGCATTCAGAAAACAAAAACCTAAGGAAAGACAGTCACTACTAGTCAAGGGGATATAAATAAAAGAAAAAAATAGGATACTATGAAAAGAAAATATGTAGTATGGAGTACAAAATAAAATAAATCAAGACATGAACAGATATGAGGTAAGGGGCAATGTATTACTGCCTTTGGGTGTGAAAATACAAGAGGTAAGAGTCTTTATTCTAGTAAATGAAGAGATATTTTGTGACATTTTTTGAGACTGCACAGAGTATGGAAAACATTTTGTGTGAATATGAAAATAATAAATGGCAATATATGGAATGACTGTGTGATTAAAGCATTTTTCCAAGAGATAAAAAATAAACTACATAAACAGTTTTGAAAAGTGGTGGAAAGAGGGACTGTAAAAAGGCATTTAAAATATATGTAAAGAAGTGATTGACATTTCAATAGTTTATGATAGCGGTTTATGGACTGATGGGATTGTAAAGTTGTTTAAAAATGGAAACGGATAATACTGTGCACATTCCAAGTATTTTAAATGATGAAGGAAATAAGAATGTGGTAAAATATTGGGGACAACAAATAGCATGTTTTTTTGAGAGAGAGAAGGACATTTAGTAAATAATTGTGTCAAAAAGAAATGTCATACATGTGAGAAAATAGAGCATGATGCAAAGAAATGTGAACTTGAATGTTATAAATGTAAAAAACTGGACATTTATGGATGGAGTCTAAATAAAAAGATAATAAAACAAATAATGAAAATAAGTAGGATGATAAAGAACACGTTGTAAATGAAGTGGAAATAAGACACAGATTAAACTTTAGAAAACTAATACAATGATAATAAAAGAAAATAAGAAGAGGAGGAAATAGAGATAGATATGGAAGTTAGTGATAAAGAAGATATAAGGTGGAAAGGGATAAAATGAAAAAAAAAGAATTATATTGGTAAAAGAGTAAAAGACAGAATAAGAAAATTTAAAGACATAAACATAAAAGAAAAGAAGAAAAAAATGGATAAGTATTATATTCCAATAGAAAATAAAAAAGTAGTATAATAAGAAAACAATTTCCTCCAAATTAAGGAATAGACTAAGTAATAATTTAAGAATTCTTTCAGTTAATGTAAACAGTATGAATAATGGAACTCAAAGGATAGGGATTTTAGCATAGTGTAATACATGTGATGTAGATATAATTGCTTTGGAAGATATAACATTTCCAAAAAAAGGAAGAAAGATTACAGATAAAAAATTTGGGATGGAGAAATAGTGTGGAATTTGGGGAATGAGTGGTGTTCAGGAATAGCAGTACTATGTAGAAGATGTTGTGTTAGCATGGGAAGACTAGCAATTGTTAGTTTAAAATGACAAAGGAAAGATTTATAGAATTATAAATGTGTATGCTTATGTTGTATGTAAAGACAGGGAGAATTTATTTCAACAGAGATTAGATTATGTAGTAACAAATATCAGTTATTATAATAGGATATTTCAATTGTAATTTAAAGGGTAATAAAAAGAAAGGAATTAACATTAGAAAAAGTATAGAAGTTATAAAATGTGCACATTGATAATATGAAATAGAAAACTATGGACATAAAAAAGAGGTACACTAAAATCTGAGATTTTTTACTTCACAATATCTGAAGGAATAAATATACAGAAGCAGAAAAAAAAGAGCTCTTATGACTGGATTTGCAGATAATGTAGCTATATGGTTGGAAATAAATGATAAAGAAAATGTTAGAATAGGAAAATGTATAAAAAAATAAATGAAAAAGAATGGAATGAAAACATAAAGTAATTAATTATAGAGTTATAGAAAGATCATATTACTATGAAATCATTTTATGCTATTTGGTCAGAATGGTGGATTATTTTTAAAAGAAAAATAAAATAGGTTCATAGGTTCATACTAGGCTATCTGCCCGAGGGCATTTTAGGCCTAGCCCCATCGCTTGTGGCTTACCACCCCTTTAGTATATGGAACTATACCCCATTGGTCAAGATTTCTCTTGAACAAGGCCAGCGAGGTGCTCTGCCTCACATGTACAGATTTTTGTTCCACAGCATAGGCAGTCTTTTGGGTGATGAATCCCTCCCCCACACGTCCTCCTAATAGCCGCAATTTTTTTTAAGTCTCCCCCCTGGCTCTGATGGATCTAGAAAGGTCACCTCTGAGCAAGCGGTAAGTGACTGAATGAGCTGGGTGATGAGTAAAGGAGACTATGACCTCCCTTGATTGATAGAATCCCTTCATGATAAGGTGGGCAATGCAGAAGGTCTTCTCTACTACTTTTAGCTACTACGGTGTGGTCGAACAGACTATAGGGGTAACCTTGTTTTTCGAAGGGTATGACTATCATTTTTGTGTGTTTTCTACTATGGCGCCTTTGCAGTCCTTGTACTTGGAAAAGTGCCAGCAACTCTGGCGCTGTGGGTTCTGTCAACAAGCCCAGTTTGGCACCCATCAGCCAAACTGGGTTGGATCAAAGTCTGCAAATTTTTTGCTTTGGAGAGCAGTTCTCACTCACTTGGGCTCTTTGGGGGGAGGGGGAGATTTGCACACCAGACTGGGCGCTTGCCTTGTACAAAAAGAGTCTTTGTTTTTGATGGGATTGCCTTATCCATGTCCTGCAGGTGGATTCAGCGGCTTGAGTACTTTTTCCCCTCTGGGGGGGCCTTAAAGAGACACACTAGTCTTTTTTAGAAGTGTGAATTTTTTTGAGAGAAGTTCTTTACTGTGGTTTTTACTCCAGCGAGATTAGTTGTGATCTGATCTCCCCAGTGAGGGGTATACTTCGGTGTTGAACGTATTGTCCGGATTTTGGGGCCGGAACGATGAGGTAAAGTGTGAAACCTGATAGCGGTGGTGGGAGCCTCTGAACCACCTGAGTGCTTTGTTATATGTGGCGATTCTAGCCGCTCACAGCACAGGCTTGTGACCTTTAAATATATAATATAGTTTAAATATATATTTTTTTACAATGGCAGAGCAAAATAAGAAAGAGAGGAAAACAGGAGTATGCTAAACATATAAAGATATGTTTCAGAATTTGTAAAACAATGAGAGAGAAACTATTATGATAAAGACAAAGAATTTTATACAATAAACTATGAAAAATAAGTGAATTATTATATAAACTATGGTATTTACTACAAGGAAAAAAGGAAGAAGTATCACCATATTTAAATAAAATAGTGAAGGAGAATAGTAGTGTAATGAAAAAAATGAAAGATAAAAAGGAGATGTAAAGAAAGGTCAATCTTAGATTATGGAAATTGTAGTAAGTTATGTTGAAGAACTATTTAAAAAAGAGAAAATGTAACAACATAAGGGAAGTAAAAAAATTCAGAACAAATTAATAAGGACACTGAAGAAGAGATTACTTTGTATGAATTACATAAAGTATTTAAATAATGAAACATAGAATCAGCAGTGGGTCCAGATGGAATTGGATTTGAAATGTTTAAAAATTTAGGAGAATAGCAAAAATATTTATGTCTCTTTAATGAGTGATTAAATGAAGGTTTAAATCAAAAGGAACTATGTAGTGGAATATTAAAATTCATATGGAAAAAAGGGGAAAAGGAAGATATAAAAATTGAAGATCGACAGTGTTAAATAATACAGAATATAAGATATTTATGAAAATAATACAGACAAGGTTCAAAAATAAGACAGAACACATAATAGAAGAAAGCATATATGGCATGAAAGTAAAAGGGTGTCAAGAATTATTAATGATAGTGAGAGAAATCATGGATGATTTCTTAAACAGAAGAGAGGATGTAAAACTTATGGTGGGTGATATTAATAAAGCTTTTGATTCAATGGAATGTGAGATGCATGGGAAATAATGAAGATATATAATTTTAGTAACAGAATTAAGCAAGTGTGTATGACAGCAGGTCATAATAAGACAGTAAGACGTTTAGTGAATGAATGGTCAAGTAAAGAAACAGTGGTGAATAATGGTGTAAGATAAGGGTTTCCAGTGAATAGTATTTTATTTGCTTTAGTTATGAGTATGGTAGTGAGGTTAATTGCAAAATGAAAATAGCAAAATATGTAATGCAAACAGGTGTAGGAATTCCAGTGTTAATGACATGTGTAGATGATGTTATTATAGCAGCTAAAATTAGAATATAGATGAGAGACACTATATTTTGTTTAGTTGAGTGCTTGAAAGAACTAAGTATATCAGTAAATAAAAATAAAAGTAAATGAATGGGGGATACTGTAAAATGCCATGTGCATAATTCACAACAAAAGAACTTTCAGTATTAGGAATACATTCTGATAAAGAAGGGAGTTGAGCACAATGGGAAACATTATTAAAGAAATGGAAAGAAATATGAATTTTATGAAAAACATGTAGATTAGCCTATAAGAAGAAAATGATCTTGATAAATTCAGTATTAATAAATGCTGTTGTCTTTTGGCTTTTCCCGGTTAGGGGTCGCCACAGTGGAACTCTGGTCCGCTAATGATTGGCAGTAGATTTTCACGAACGCTGAGGAGCCAGCTCGATGTTCAACCTCCAATGAAGGCACACCCATTTACATATGTCTTTCGAACGACCACCCAACCACGGGGAGGACATGCAGAGTCCACACAGAAGGCACTTCCACACTCCAGCCGAGAATCAAACAGGAGAACCTCTGGCTATGAGGCAACAACGCTACCACTGCACCACCGTGGATATTCATTGTGTGTTTATGATTCTAAAAATATATGAGAGACAATTATTAGAAGTATTTTTTTCATTTATATGGGGTTCTAGATTAAATTCAGTTAAAAGAAGAGTATTTTATATGAACAAAGAAGAAGGAGGTCTAGGCTTCTTAAATGCAATAGTGCATGCAGCATCATTATATTTGTATAAAGTGCTGAAA
Source organism: Protopterus annectens (assembly GCF_019279795.1). NCBI lineage: Eukaryota > Metazoa > Chordata > Ceratodontiformes > Protopteridae > Protopterus > Protopterus annectens. Next base: position 288,559,889 of record NC_056741.1, on the reverse strand, counting down.
TGGACAAATGACAGAATTGGGAATTTAGTAAACAATCCAGAACAATGAAAAGCCCAAGCCAAGCAGGAGGATATGCCCCTCTCTGTGTATGGTAACCGAAGACAAAGTCCGGTGAATCCAAACAAGAATTTATTAAATAAAACAAACGATAAGCGCTTTCATCCTGAAACCTACAGAACTTCATCCTGAAGGTTTCAGGATGAAAGCGCTTATTGTTTGTTTTATTTAATAGATCCTTGTTTGTATTCACCGGACCTTGTCTTCTGTCACCGTACATAGAGAGGGGCATATCCTACTGCTTGGTTTGGGCTATTCAATGTTCTGGAGAGTTTATCTGTTTGTCTTTTTTTGGATTAATTTAGTAAAGAAGATTATTTAAATATAAGTGTAGATCAGTGTGTGTGGATATATCTTTAAGAAGCTATCCAAGGGTTTGCACAAGTGTATAAATACTGAGAACGTGTGAGCCTGACTGCTATTTTGCAGTAAGTTGTTGAGATATAGGTTCATAGGTTGATACTAGGCTATCTGCCCTAGGGCATTTATAAGCCTAGCCAGTGTGTGTTTGGCTTTCGCCACCCTTTTAGATTAGTTGACTGTGCCTCTGTATAGTAGGTCACAGAAGATATCCCTTTTAAGGTTAGTTTACTGTGCCTCTGTCTAGTAGGGACACAGAAGAGATCCCAGGGGTAAACCTATGATCTCCCATCCACTCATCAAGATTTCTCTTGAAGAGGGTCATTGAGGGGCTCTGCCTAACATGGATTGGGATTTTGTTCCAGAGTGAGGGGAGCCTCTGGGATATGAATCTGTCTCTCCAGCATGTCCTATTTATTTCTGTGCTGAGGTTTAAGTCCCTGGAGTGTGTAGCTCTAAGGGATTTGGATTTCCAGAGGTGGAGCATGTCCATTAATTCTGGGTTGGACATGGCTTTATACGTCAGGCACAGATCGCCTCTGAGTAGGCAGTAAGTAACTGAGTAGAGCTGGAGTTTCTTTGGCCTAACTGCGTAGGGCATCTGTTTGAGTCCCTTGATCCTCTTGGTGAGGTACTTTTGGGGTCTTTCCAGTTGCTGCAGGTGTCGGGTACGGTACATCCCAAATGGAGCATTGTATTCAATTATGGGCCTGATGAATGATGAGTAGAGGGGCACAATGACCTCTCTTGATCTAGATGTGAACCCTTTTGTGATAAGGTGGGCTATATAGTAGGACTTTCTAACCAGTTTGGCAACGTGATTGTCAAAGGAGAGATTGCTATCTACTTGGGTCTCAAAATCCCTAACTACTTCTTCTGCACCTAATGGATTACTACTTATGTGGCAATTTGTGGGCACTTTGTTTTTCCCAAAGGGGATGACTATGCACTTTTTGGCATTTAGCTTTAGGCCATGGCTCTGGCACCAGTTATCCGTCTCTGTGAGACCCTTTTGGAGGATGCTTGTGTCAGTCGGTGAGTCAATTATGGCACCCAGTTTGCAGTCATCTGTGAACTTGGTCAGCCATAGTCCTCCCATGTTAGCCTGTACCTCAGAGAAATATATACCGAACAAGAGAGGTCCCAGGACTGAGCCTTGTGGAATGCCACTTGTAACTGGTTTAGAGTCTGACATGGCACCTGCAATTCTGACCATGTGAGTTCTATCCCTGAGCCAGTTTGCAACCCATCTTGTGACATAGGGGTTGATATTTAAGCTGGTGAGCTTATTTATGATGCCCGAGTGGGGTATTGTGTCAAAGGCTTTTGCATGCATGTATGTAAGGTCTGCCTGTTAGCCAGTTTGTTTGTATTTTATGATGCTGCTATCCATCCTGATGTGTTTCTATGTATTAAAGCATCTAAATGAAATACCCTGCCTGCTTCTCATCTATGTTAGACATGGACGAGCAACATGGTGTCCGAAGCAGCATGTCTAAAAGGATGTAGGCCAGGATGGAATCCAGATTCTTCAGTTTGAGATCAAGTGGTACTCAGTTGAAAATGTAGGAATATAAAAGAGTGAACCATCCCTACTATAAGTATACTTCACAAAACCAGTCAGAAATTAATTTCATATGTTAAACTTGCTCAGCACTATTTCTTATTCATAAAATATGAAATGAGGCATGCAGAATGCTTGAATGATATTCATAGAAACTGATATGTCTGATATTGATAAAAACATTCAAATTGCTACGGAAAATGTTTAAAATAAAGTCGAAATTGCATGAACACTAAAGTAAGAGGAAACTACTACCTTTTTCAATACATGCTTAGCAAATCCGTATTTTTCATATTAATGAAAAGATATCTGAGTTTTCATATTAATGAAAAGATATCTGAGTTTTCAAAAGTGTATAAAAGTGTTTACATGTTTGTGCAGTATTACAGTAAAGTTATTTCTCAAAATACAGCCATTTCAGAGCATACTTCTCAAAGTACAGTATTTCAAATAGTTTATTGTGCATTTGAGTGCTATTATAAGCTCACAAAACAGTTTTTCATACATAATTACAAGGGCCACATTTTCAGTGTGTTTGCGCATACTTTGTGGGCATGCCAGATGGATTTCGAAAACCCAGTGCACTTGTATTTCACAATAATATTGCTTAGAACTGTAGAGTGTTTGAGCAAGAGTACATTTTCATACAAGCTGCATTTTCTGATAAAGATGACCATACAAAAGCATTTATTCTGGTTAATTTAGCTGGGTCAGAAGCCATTGAAAGGAAGCATTCATTTGTGTATGCACCTGCTATTTATGCAGTTATGGCGGAAAACCTTTTTATTGTTGTATCAGGTGAGTCCAGGGAGGACCCTGAGTGCTTAAAACAAAAATTCAGAAAATGTGTAACCCCCAGACAAATCTTATGATGTAAAGGCACTTATGTTATACAAGGGATCAAAAGCCTGGTGAAACTTTTGCAACATATATAACTGACTTGATAAATAAGGCTAAAAATGCAGATTTGGTGATTTAGGGGATGAGCTGATAAAAAAACAGACTTGTATGTGGTATAAAAGTTGATGCTGTGAGAAAGATTTTGCTCTGTGATAGTGATTTAACTTTGAATAAGGCCATTGAGATTTGTTAGATATACGAGCTTACAGAAAAGCACACAAATATGCTTACAAATGAGAATAGCTCTAGAAGGACAGTGATAAAGCTTATGTTGATAGTATGTGGCATGTGGTTAAAAGACACAAGCCTAAGCACATGGCAGCAACTGTAGCTCCTGCAGCATTCACTCACTGGTAAACTCCAGAACTTTCCAGCAAATTCCAGAGTTTACACAGTCGCAGTGAAGAATAAGAGGGAGTCAGCAAACTCAAAGCATAGGCCCCAACCTAGTTTCATTGCCAACTGTCATGATTGTGGTGGAAATCATGAATCCAAAAAGGAGAAATATTTAGCTTTTGGTCAGCAATGTCACAAATGCAATAAATGGAATAATTTCAAAAGGTTTTGTAAATCAAAAGGCCCACATTCCTTTATTAAAAGGGAGCATTTTAAGAAATGAGTTGATCAGTTACAGAGCTGCAACCTTACTCTTTATGTTGATGGTGTGTCAGTGCTTCATGAAACAGTTAATGAAGTAGATTTATGGGCAAAGAATGAAGTATTTGTACTGTTCGGAAAAATGGAACACCCATAGAGCACAAAACTGATACAGGTTCAAAGTGCAATGTTATGTCAGCAGAAACATTTGCTAGAGTGCGTAATGGTGAAAGGCTTGATTTGGCAAGGTGTGCAAAGCTTGTTTCTTATGGTGGTGAAGAAATTCCGACTGAAGGTTCAGTAGAGCTTTCATGTTATTGTGCTGGAAGATGTTATAACTTGTTATTTTCTGTGGGCAAGACGCATATCTAGTCATTATTAGGGCTCAGAGACAGTTTGAAAATGGGACTGCCTTCATTTAATAAGGAAGTCCACTATGTTAGCTTAAAAGACCACTACTCTAATTTCGTCCAGTACATTTTTTCTACATATGCTGATTTTTTCAAAGGCAAACTAGGGATGCTTCCACTTGTGTACTCCATGAAGTTAGATCCAGAGGTCAGTCCAGTTATCAGGGCAGTTCAAAAAGTTCCAATAGCCATGCAGGACAGAGTCAAATCTGACCTAGATAAAATGGTGTGACAAGGTGTGATTTTTCCAGTAGATGAACCAATTGAATAGGCATCTTCCATGTTGATAGCTAATAAGAAAAGCCCAGACTACATCAGAATATGTATTGACCCATGAGATTTGAGCAAAGCACTAAAAAGAACAGTCATCCAATGTGCACAGTCAAAGAAGTTGCAGCCTTGATGCCAAATGCTACTGATTTTTCTGTCTTAGATGCAAAGAGTTCATTTTGGCAAATTCAGCTTGACCAAAACTCCTCTTTGGTCACTATGTTCAGTACTCCGTTTGGCAGGTACAGATTTTGAGAATGCCATTTGGGATAAATTCTACAAGTTAAGTCTTTCAAAGTGCAATGGAGCAACTTTTCTCTGGGTATCCTTGTGCTGCTATATTAGATGACAAGTGAATATTAAGCTCAATCCATAGAAATGCAAATTAGGCTACAAGGGGTTACTTATGTTGGTCATTTATTTACTAGTTCAGGCCTACGACCATACCCTTCTAAGCAAACCATTCTTGAGATGTCAGCTCCAGACAATGTTCAAGCCCTGCAATGTTTCCTTGCCATGGTTAATTATCTAGTCAAGTTCAGTACAGACATGAACCAACTTTCAGCACTGCTCAGAGAGCTGACATGTAAAGATGTATCATGGTTTGGTTAGAGTAGCACCAGAGAGCATTTGATGCCCTAAAATAAAGGAATTGCTAGTCTACCAACTCTAAGATAATATGATGTTCACAAACCAGTTACACTTTCCTGTGATGCCTCAAAATTTGGTCTTGGTGCAGTCATTTTACAAGAAGGTCAACCTGTTGCTTATGCATTGAGACCTCTTACCCAAACTGAAATGCAATATACCCAGATCGAGAAAGAGCTTTTGGCAATTGTATCTGCATGTTCAAAGTTTCATGATTATGTTTATGGTAGACCTATCCAGATCAAAACAGACCACCAGCCTCTAGTCACTATCTTGAGAAAGTCTATGCATTCCGCCCCAGCTAGACTGCAATGTATGATGCTGAGATTGCAAAAGTATAATTTCACTCTTGCCTACAAGAAAAGCAAATGTCTTTATCTTTCTAACACATTATCCAGATTGCCCAGAAACACCACTGAACAGCAGGGGAATGATAACATTGATTTTAAATTCATGGAAGTGAGAATTTTTTCTTCTACACATCTTGATGAGCTAAGAGATCACACAGCTGCAGCTCCAGTTTTACAGAGGCTCAACCACTTTATCAATTAAAGATGGCCGTCGAAGCAATCTAGTTTACCTCCAGATGTGCAATGTTATTTTCCATACAAAGATGAGATTTTGACTGGCAATGGTATCATTATGAAAAGCCTGAAAGTAATTGTTCCAAAGTCTTTGCAATCAGAGTACATTACTATCTTGCACTGTGGTCATTAAGGAACTGACTCTACCAAAAGAAGGGTGAGAGGACTAGTATTTTGGCTATTTATGTCATTAGACATTGAGAGAGCACTTTGTTCCATGTGTAATAATGCAAAGCGACACCACAGAAGGAACCACTTCAGCTATACCAGATTCCGGAACTATCTTGGTCGACAGTAGCCACCAACAGTTTCAAGTAGAATGGTCAGCATAACTTGGTGTTAGTATACCCTTATTCTAATTGGTTTGAGATTGACCTACTTCCTAACCTAGCATCCAGTACTGTCATTACTAAAATGAAGTGTCATTTTGCAGTACCTGGTAGTCCACACAAAGTTATTTCAGACAATGGCATGCAGTTTAGAAGCTAACAGTTCAAAAGATTTGCTGAAGAATGGGACTTTACTCATGTCACAAGTAGCCCTTAGTACCCATAATGAAATGGTTTGGTAGAATGTGCAGCTGAAAGTGCAAAACATTTACTAGAGATGTCAAAATGAGACAATAATGATGGTTCCCTGAATCTCTTTAATCTCAGAAATATTCCTCATGTAAACATGATTCACCTGCCTATAGACTTCTGTCGAAACAAACCAGAACCACATTACCAATCAGTACTCAATTGCTGGTTCCATGTGTTAAGAACAACAGGTCAGTGAAAACCAGCCTAAAACAGAAGTATTACTGCAATAAAACCACCAAACTGCTCAATCCATTATGAGAACAAGAAGTGGTAAGGATGCAAATGTCCAGAGGTTATGATCAGGTTGGAGTCATGAAGAATATTTGTCCAGAGCTGAGATCATACATTGCGGAATCACAAATCACAAGGAGCAGAGTTATTCAGAATTGGAAGCATCTAATTCCGGTGTCTAAGCCTATACCACAGCACATAACCTGTGAGAAAGACTCTTTATCTCAGAGTGAGGTGTCCGGTGTTCCAATTCCAGAGGAAGTTCTAGAGAATATCCCCATTCCTTTGATGAATCCAGACATTCCTGATACGAGTTGTACACTGAAGACTGTCCCTGTTACTAAATTCAGTCCAGATTGTTATGCTATGAGATATGGTCATATCTAAACCATGTAACAGATATAAGACAACATGGAAATTAACATTGTGTTTTGTTTCTAATGTCTATAGTAATGCATGTGTAACTCTAATGTTGTTTTTACAAAGGGTAATCTTTTTAAGAAGGAGTATGTAGATCAATATGTGTATATATCTTTAAGAAACTATCCAAGGGCTTGCAAAAGTGTATAAATACTGAGTACCTGCAAACCTGACTGCCATTTTGCAGTAAGCTATTGAGATGTAAGCATGTATGTATGTTAGCCAGTTTGTTTGTATTTTATGATGCTGCTATCCATGCTGATGTGTTTCCATGTATTAAAGCATCTAAACAAAATACCCCGCCTGCTTGTCATCTATGTTAGAGATGAGTGACAATAAGTATGAAGAAAATGTAAAAGAATAAAAGAATGTTTTAATGAAGAAATCAAGAATTATTAACAAAAGATAAAAATGTGGAAAGTAAAGATTAATGAACTAGAAGATCAGAAAATGTGATCTAAAAATACAATGAAACAATATTATTGTGTTAATCAATTGGGAAATGTACTAGAGGGAAAGATAAAAGCAGTGAAATAAAGAATTAAATGGAGTAGTACTAAAGTAGAATATCAAGAGCTTTTTATACAGATTGGGAATAAAAACGAAAATACCAGTAAAAGGCAATAGGTCATACAAAATGAAAAGTGAGAAAATATGTTTACGCTATGGTGAAGAAGAAACCATAGATTCTTTGAATTTTACCAGGGCTATAATACACTCATCAGAGTTTTAGAATTTTTCTCAGGAAGTTCTGTGATCTGCAGTTATCACAGAACAATTTTTAATGTTTTTTTTGTTTAGGCTGGGATGTGCAGTGAATGCTGGGTAATACATTGGAATCAAATACTGTATTTCTGTTTGTAAATGCTGCAAATATGAATTAAAGTTTGATTGCTTAAATGGAATAACTTTTTAGATGATATGGAATTTTAGGAAAAGCTTACTGCAGTTTCTCTTCCAGCTCTGTGAAACTGTTTCCTTTGGTCTTCTTACAAAACCTTGTAAGTTGAATATTGCACTAGAAGGCAAGGTAATCTGTTTGTGATGTTACCTGTATGACTGCATGCATGCAGAAGGAATATTTCTGAAATGAATAATCGTTTGTGATTCAGATGAAATGTGTAGCTTAAATGGTCTGCTAAGTTGTTATTTTGCCTGACAGTCTAATTGCATTTGGATACTTGGTGGCAGAGCCTTTTCCCCACAATTCAAATGACATCATGCTTAACTGTCATGAAGATCTAGCATCCTGTGTGTTTATGTACAAAATGATGCCAGAGTCATCTGTGACTACCTGTAGAACATCATGGCTGAGAGAAGACTCGAATGGCCTTATGACCAGATTTTAAACAATCTCTTTTAGACTGATGTTCAGCAACATTTAATATGGAGACAAGATGCACTGCATTCTGTGAGAATGTATATGATCTTCCTAATTTGCAAATAATATATCTATTTTCAAAACCTGAAAAGGGAGAGGGACAACAAAGGGTCTTGCTAAGTTCTCCTTGGTTATTTGCATCCACCAAAGCAGTTCCTATACTAGGGGAGGAAGCAAGAGGGGTCTTTTCTTTTTAAAGCATCCTTGTGCTTTTCTATAGATTCCTTAAGCAATAATGAAATGTAAAATCATGCAAACTTCATTTTCAAGCTATAATTATTCTGATAGTCATGTGCTTCAAGTGATAGAAGAAAAGCCAGGCCATAAGGTAATGCTAGCTTTTAGCACTGAAATAATAGGACTGGCTCTGATACTTTGTCCTGGCAAGAAAACAATCTTTCCCTCCACAAATCCAAAATAGGCACTATGAATTGTTTTTGTTGTAGTAGGAAAATATACAACTTTTTCTTACTGATTTTAAGTCACAAGAAATCTACAAGTGGTTTAGAAATTTTAAGTGCTCCCAATGTCAATCCTCTTACAATGGCGGCTGTGGCCAGTCATACTGACAGGAATAAATATGCATGGCTTTCAGTCTGAGAGCTACTATTACTGGTGTTAGGCACTTCAGAAAAGCCCTTGGAGCAGTAGCTAGGCTAAAAGGGGGAAACATGACTCCTGGATATTTCACAGCATCTGATTGGTAAGCATTGATCCTGCCCAAAGTATTAAGCCTGGCTAATGATACAGTGCTTCTCATGAGTCTATGCTAAGTCCTTTCACTTAAGGCTAGACATTGGTTCAAAAGCTATTCAGGCTGTCTTATAACTTCTTTGAAAAAGACACCAAATGTGGAAATAGTCTCAATCAAATTGCTTTGTCTCATCAGTGATAATCAAGTTTTGAAAAACATAAAACGTAAAGCTGTTTAACAAAAACGTCATAGACTCTACAGAGCTAAATCGTTTCTCTCCAGAGGCATTCAATTATTTGCTGCTATTAAGTACTTAATCTCCTCACTCTATAGTCTACACAGCTTTTAAATGATCTCCAATCTTGTATATATCATAAGGTGAAGTTTGCTTTCCGCAGTGTGGAACAGCACTATAGGATACGCTGCTGCTTAGCTGTTACCAAGCTCAGTTGGTTGCAGTATAACCAGCAACTGCCCTTTTTTCAGCTATTTGTTCATAAATGGCTGCACACTCCTAAGTGTTGTGAATAGATTAATATTGGTATGGCACAATGCCAGCAGATGCTATAGAACTACTATTGGATAGCTACTACAAATCTCCCAAACAAGAAATAAATATGAAGATTCCCATTATAGAGCATGTATTGGGAAATTCTGGAATAAGCTATCACACTCTTCAGTATGTATCCCAGAAAATAAGTTTTTTTTAATTACATTGAAAAAATATAGAGGTCCAACAAAACTACCACTGTGGTCAATATGGAGTGGTTTAGTAAACATACTACTTATTAAAAAACAATCTGTGTTGGGAACATCTATTATCTTTATACCAATTTAAAGACTAACAACAGTACATTGATTTTAATTGTGTAAATTTAATTCATAGTACATATGTGCAAGTAATATCTCTGCAGCATATATTGTAAATCTGCATGTCATAACTCTCAAAATTAATAGAGGAGTGTATACATTTTAAAATACTTTTTTATTTCAGCTGTTGGTCAATTTTTTTTTTATTTATTACATGATTGAGTTAAGCTTATAAGGTATTACTTGACCTAAACTCTGACTTTTAGCACACTGAAGATTGTTTAGTTTGCCATCTTAATGAGTATCACTGCCTTTTTTATTTTAAATATTTCAAAGATGTACTATGGACCCAGTCAAAAGACATGCAACAGGAGGTGAAAACAGAATGGCACCTGCACTGTACTAGGTACCAAAGGCTCCACCTTTGCATATACCAGTTATTGTGTGATTAAGGGTGAAGTGAGCTGTTGAATACATCAAGAGCAGCTCTAATGTATATGTATGTAATGAAATCACCTATGCTGCATTGGCAACTTATACTAATTACACGTTCTGCAGGAACTTAGCCATAATATCAGTTGTTAGCAAAAGACAATGAGCTGGGAGTAGCTAAACAGTTAAGCTCTGAACATAAAAAAGGAGTTAATGTTCATAGTGTGCATACAAAACAGCAGTTAATGGGAATAATTTTAGTAGCTGTCATATTAGTCTGACAGAAAAGAAATGTGAAACCATAAAATTTTATGATCTTTTGATGTTAGCATATTTGTGCAGATTCAGGGAACCCATCTGCACCAATGGAAAGTCTGAACTGAGCTGGCCCATATCAGACTCATAGACAGAGAATGTCAGTCACCTGCAGATGTTGGTCATTGTCATTAGCATTTTGACATCGAGATGAGGGGTTATATGCATTGAGTATCCAGCATCATTGCATATTACATTCTTATGTGTGTATGGGAGCATAAAAGGGAGGGGGACATTTCTCAGTGGTCATTACTTCTGTGTGGGAATCTGGTCTTACACCCGTAGAGTCCTCCTCCATAAACATGTACATAGAAATAGAACTAAAAGAATTGAATTATACTAAGGTTTGCTGCAGCAGCTGCTGGTCATGTTAGAAACTTCTTTATGGTTTCTTATGTTCTTCTATGCTTTATTCCAAAAGTCTTGTGCCCCACAGCATTACAATGGTTTACATGTTTTAATATTTATTAATATATTTATAATAATTCATCAAGAAGATTTGAACTCCCTGTATGATTTAATGTGAGACAGAGTATTATTATAATAGTATTTTATTCAGAACTAAATAATTGTATATCAGTATGTATGTATTGGTATAAGGACAGTATTCCTTTAATTTTTAATTAATTAATCAGCTGATGTATTACGCACAGTATTTAAATAATTTTAATTGATTTTATGGTGTCTGATGAAGTTCGTGTATGACTTGAACGAAAAGTGCTTGGAGAAGCGCTTCAGTTTATTTGTTTCATTAAACGGTTGCTTTTACGGACATTTGGCATTTCTTGCGGATAGAAACCTCATTTGACTGAAACTCATTTGACTGAGACCATAAGACTGAAATTTCAAAAAATTTAAAATGACTGAAGAGTCACTTGACTGAAACCCATAATACTCAATTTCAGCATACTAAATTTTAAACTGGATCATATAAAACCAGACTAGGTAGGGGCCTGTGTACCACCCCCACCCCCCAACTATATATACTAACTCCAGGATCACACTACAGTGGGGAAAAGGGCATAGTAGTGGCAGGTATATGCCCTTTTCCCCACTGTGTGTGTGTATACACATATATATATATATATATATATATATATATATATATATATATATATATATATATATATGTTTATTGTATATAACTATATGGTATGTTTTTTGGATATGGGAGGAAACAGGTGTACCTTGAGAGAAGCCTCACAACATGGAGAGAATGGAGAGAACATGTACATTCTATACAGACTGTGAATGAAGGACATTATGGAACAACGGACCTGGAACTGTGAAGCAAAGATTTCAACGCTGAGCCACTGTGATGGCCATGTTTGTCAAAGGCATCTAGAAAATAGCAAATGGCTGTTGTGCAATTATACACAAGTGAAATACTTTAAAACAGAAAAGAAGGCAGCAACTGCCATGTTTGGCTGATCTTTAAAGCCATGTTACCTAGAAAAGCTACTGAAACAATCCATCAGATAACATTTGTTTGTTCAATGACAAGCAGTTCTTAGTAAAGAAAGCTGATACACAATCCCGAGTTCAATGTGACTCTTTAAGTAGAGTTTGAACTGAAAATATGCACCCAAGGTTTGAGGCATGGGCTGTCCCTTGGGAAGAAAACAGGACAGCAAACAGAGTTATTAGAAACTTAAGCAACAGTTTGTTCCAAAAACTATTTTTGGAGGAAATGTGAGTCAGCCCAGCGGGGATGATCCATTCCTTAAAGTTTTTTTTTTTTTGCAACTCAAGAGTATAGAAAAAATATCCTATCACTGGAACTGTAAATGCTTGTTTTATGACAATATTAGAGATATGCTAATATAAGGACAACTTTTTCTCAGTGGAAGTTCAAGAATCCCAGCTCATGGTGTCAATCTTAAGGCACTAGTTTTGCTAAAGTTAACTATGATACACATTGTTGCATCAAAGCATTGATGAAATATAAGTAAATCAGAGGTAAACATTAGGATGATTTCTTTTACAGTTATCAGTAAATTTAGTTAGGAAAAGATTATTGACATTTGCATATATTTCAGCAAAATGCCACCAAAGAGGAGAAGGCCTCGGACAGCAGCCTGAGGCATGCCACTAGTTATATTTTGCTTTCTTAACAGGGAACCACATATTCTGTACAAGTGCCTTCTGTTTGTGTAGCCAATTAGCAGCCCAGTAAATGACAATGTGGGTGAAATTTGGTTGAATTAGCTTATTTATGATGTGTGAAATGGTATCACATGATTTTAGTGAAGTCTATAGTTGCAGGGTGGAAGGGAAGTTCTTCATGCAATCTTTGGAAACTTTTTAATAGAAGCTACTAGGAGTAAGAATTCACAATCTACAAGTGACAGAGCCAAAAAATGGTATGCAGTCTGAAGAGTTTGTATGTTCTTATTAATTAATTCTACAACAATTCATTCTATGGCTTTAAAAACAGAACTAGACAAACTGATGGCTTTAAAGTTAGCTGTCTCATCAGAAGGGCTACCCTTATGTAAGGGAACATCTATGATGTTTGTCTATTCTTCAGCTGTGTAGTTGATTTCTATAATTTTTTTTAAGAGAGTAAATATGATCTTAATCATTCAAGACAGAAACATTTTGTTCATCCTGTTATGAGTTATCATACAGTTCCATTCTTTATGCTTACTTCTTGGATAGTTATAGAAATATGAAAATTCCAGCTATTTGCATAATTAAGAATATGAACAATCAGCATCTCTCTAGCTGTAATTGATAGGGTCATCTCTGGTGGTTGTTTTGCTCATTACATAAGCTTTAACTAGATTTCCTCCTTTAGGATATATTTTATATGACTTTGCAATTATTGTATAAACATGAACAACCATAGATGCCAAATGTATTGCTTGGATAAAGGTGTCATTTGAGCTGATTTTGCTTTACAAGCTTCTCAGTTTTGAACTTGAAATGTCTATGAGAAGAAGGGTTTAGTGAGGGATGGTGATGTGTCCCAGCTCTACAGTACAGAAGTATAAATCCCCAGCTATGACCAAGATAACCCATGTTCAATTAACAGTTTGGGTGCTAGAAGAACTAAGTAGAGGAGGGTAGGTGACAGTGGTAAATGCTGGCTCACCTATAAAGCAGGGAGGAACTGATACTCCAGTGGGTGTTTTATACAAGCAGCAGCTTGCAGATGAAACAAATGTAAGAGAAGATAAGGACTTAACCTACCAAGCTGATGAAGGTAGCCCTCATTTGCCTGTAGGTGAGAGCACTCATATTTATGGTGAGGACATAGCAGGGCCCAGAATGATGCTGGCAAACATTTCAAACCAGAAAATCCTTTAAGGTCTGCCTGAATGAAGGCCAGTGTGACTGGCTCTCAGCCTATAGGAGACAAATGGGTAGACCAAATGTGAAGGGCTGAAGGTCAGCATGAAAATGGGGAATAAAATGATAAAAAAATAGTGAGCACTAATGGGTCTACTTCACTAGGTCAACACACTACAATGAAAACAACAAGAAAATCAACTACAAAAGGTTGACATCGGAGATGCCAATACTCAACTACTCATGGGCAAGTCAATCCTTGCCACATGCAACCAACAAAAAAAAAATAAAATCATTTTTTGTACGTGGCAAGCCATCCTGCCCCCCCCCATGTGGAGGGTTGCACATCACACCACCTGTTAATTATATATACTAACTCCAACATCACACACTCCCTGGAGAAAGGGAATATTCCCTCATCCTGGGATATTGAATGTAGCACAACTGTCAAACCTTTACTTCTGCTGACCTTTTGCAGTCGATTTTTTTGCTGTTGATATTGTGAAGTTTTACCATATATACTATACAGATATATAGATATAGATATATAGCAAAGGAAGATACAATAAAGAAAGGACTTAGTATAAGAGAGAGAGAGTGATATGTGTGTGTGTGTGTGTGTGTGTGTGTGTGTGTGTGTGTGTGTGTGTGTGTGTGTGTGTGTGTGTGTGTGTGTGGTATTAGGCTGTCAGTACAATAAGTGAGTGAAAAGCCCTGAAGAAAAGGAGAAAGAGATAGAGCAGGGTAGGTATAGAAAGCTCATGTGAATGAAATGTAGAACTGTTTTCTGTTGAAATTGCATACAGAAATGAAGGTCTGTTACCTTCCATAGTTAGGAAGGTGTTGCCATGCTGGTCTAGAATGCCCAAAGATCTACTGGCGCTAGCTACACAGGAGTCCTGAGTAGGTCTTGAGGGATGGGAAGGTGGTTAGAATACTGATTTGTAAATTTGGAGGGATAAATAATCCTATCAGTAGGGAAAGGGTGTTATTAAAGGTTGTACAAAACAGAATGGTTGTGGTGTGTCTTCTTGAGTTCAAATTGCAAAAGAGAACCAGGAAAGTTGAAAAAAAAACTATATATATATATATATATATATATATACATATACATTTATATACATATACATTTATATACATATACATTTATATACATATGGGTGGTTGATGAGATCATTAAGGGAGGAAGGAGGAACAGAAGATGAAATTCTGAGTATGGATAAATTAAGATGGAAATGAAAATGAAGTGAATTTGGGGGACAGGGAAGATGGCAGTATGTGAATGACTGTGGGAACAGAAGGGGGTTATGATGATCTCTTATTATGGGCTGAATGTAAATCATGCATACAGTCTGAAGGTTTGGTTAAAAGCAACAAAGGACTATTGAAGGGAAGGGTATAGGAATGTGCAGCGTGGGTGATACTAGCAAAGTGTTGTGCCTAGAGATAGACAGGCTTTGTGGTAGGATAAAGTTTAATGTGAAAAAATGAAAGAAATGTCGAGGGAGGACTAGGGGGCTAGAAGATATTGAGAGAATTAGATGTATGGATAAAGAAATGTAGGGATGAGAGACATTACACTTTAATACAGATGAGAGTAGACAGGCTACTAGATATGAGAGGTTGTTGGCAGATGAATAAACAGGGAATATGGATATCTGAAAAAGTATACTAGATAAAGCAATGTTGATAATGGAATGGAAGTGGGATAGAAGAGTGTAAAGGTTGGAAGTGGAATCCTGATAAGTGTAGAGAAATACAGCAGGTAAGATGGTTGCAGTGGTTGATATGCTGAAAAGGAGCGGAAATGAGGAGGGATGGACTGGAGAGAGAGTGTGGGAAGGAGAGTAGGTGAGGTGCAGGCGAAGGCAGGAAATGGAGCATTGACAAGGTATGAAGAGGAAATGTGAGGAGAAACTAACAGTGTTAGAAGAAAAAAATAGCACTGGATGCAGGAAGGGGTGGAATATAAGAAGAGGGATAGTCTGATAAAAAGGCATACGAATAATGATTACTTTAACATAGAACAGCGGAAAGGAGCTTATTCCAACCCATTCTGGTCTGGGAGGAGTACGTGCCTCAAGATGTTATAGGTAGCCAACACCTTTACTTCAAGCAGAGGTCATGTTTTCTGTCCAGAAACAGAGGTCATCTGTGTCTTATACATCTACCCCAGCATGACAAAATCCCCTCTGGACTAAGAGTACTACCTCTCCTATGATATTAACTGTAGCCATTACTTTTTTCTGAGAAGGGGCAGTTTCTTATGGTACAGCAACTGTGTCCAACGTCCTGTACATATATCTACCCTAGCACTCTAAGATCTCTTTTGAACTGAAAATAATATCCACTCCAAGCTTTTAACTGTAGCTGACATGACAACTACAGAGCTAGCAATGGTCATCTTGTTCTGTTATAGAAACTGTGGCCATCAGTATGTACTGTATGTACATTTGTTGCAGCACAAGTTCCCTTCAGGATTGAGAGGAGTAGCCGCCCCAGACTATTTTCAGTAACTCACACCTTTACTAAATCAGTGATCCTATTGCTCTTTCATAGAGACAATGGTTGGCTATGTGTACACACCTCTACCCCTGCACAACAACATCTGTTCTGGTCTGGCAGTTGTACCCTTTCCAAGTCATGAACTATTACCAATACCTTTATTGCATACACACATTTGTCCCAGCACTACAAGGTATACAGATAGTCTGTCTGACCCATGGTTATATCTTAGTAAGTATCACATGCATTGAGGCATTTGTTTGAACACTTTACAATGTACACATTTTGGCTTTAGGTTCTTGTTGTACTCTTGTGGCATACCTGTAACTATCCTAACTTTCTCGGTCATTGTTAACACTGTATCACGCTTTTTAACATGGTCTGATGTGAATGCCTTGTAGTCCTTTTGCTATATTATGAGGCATTTGTACATGTAGTTTGTATAGAACAATATGTAGTAAAAAGTTTTGATAAAATTAATGAAGAGAATTTTAGATGTAAAGGGAGATTTTCCTGTGACAGTTCTGGAATAGTTTATGGTTTGAAATGTCCCTGTGGTAAGGTATACATGGGGAAAGTAAAAGAAGTTTCAAACAAAGGTTGAAGGAACATGTTAGGGATGTTAAGAAGGGCAAAGAAGAAAGTCCTGCTGCATTACATTTTAAAGAATGTCACAGTGGAAATATACAAGGCTTACAAGCTACAATTTTGGGGCAAATACAATAAATGTATGACTTTGATATTAAAAGACAACTTTGGAAGTTAGAATCTACTTTAATTCTGAGGTTTAACACTTTAATTCTTAAAGGAATGAATCAATAATGTCATTGGAACTGTTTTCATTAATTAATTTAAGTTTGCAATTGGTTTATTGTTTGTAATCATGCTATTTAAAGATAGAATATGTGAAGTAGGGATATACTCTGTAAAGGCTGAAGAGCCAAGGCGCTAGAGGAGTCTACATTTTATGCTTTGTATTTGCTGCTAACCAGATTTTATTGGATCCTGTGCATGGTTATTTTACCTGTTTTGTGGGACTACATTGTGGATCTACTACTGGACTGGACTATAATTTTAATAAAATATAAAGGTAATCGCTGGCTTCTTTCCTTGTGTGGTGGTGAGCTAGTTTGTATAGAACTTCAGTGTTGTTCTCCTTTAGTATTATTTTTACATTTCTTTACTTTGAACTCACGTTAGAGCTGCACAGATGTGCTGATCTGCAGAGACACAGACTGGCAGATTGCCAGCTATTGTTGGAGCTGTAGCCTGCTTCATTCTCCCCCCAGCCACACTTCTGCACACTCCCTGTGCTTCACTCACCAATTAACACCAACTTCTTTTAACCCATTCACTGTATTCCTGTCCATAGCCCTGTTACAAAAAAATTTGAAAGGCATCCATTAACAACCACAAATACATTAACTCCACAAACCAATCACTTCAAGTACCAGCCCCCCCAATCAATTAACTTTTCTCTGTAAGAGTCAATTAACTCTGTCACCCTCCCCTTTCTAACAACAAAAAATATAGATATATGCACACCAATGTACTCTCATAAATAAGCACTCTGCTGAAAACCTCATATATAAATATCCTGACTTTCTAGCAACCTTTTCCTAGTCCTCACCTGATGCTCAAGTGAGCAGTATAGTGAATACTACTAATTATGCTATCCCTCCGCAAACCATTTATCTTAAAAAAGAGTTTAGCAACTTCAACTCTACAGTCAATATTTTCAACTAAATTGTATTCTGCTCAACCCTGCTAGCACAGATAGCCCAGTTTATGATCACCCGTTAACATAACATATTATTATAATTACATTATCTGGAATCTGACCTTGGAAGAAGTAGCAGATATACCTCATTGCTGTAGGCAGCAGGAAAAACAACCTTCTTCATACATTCCATACACTACAGTACTCCATTTCAACAAACCATATGCTTCCTTACTAACATTCACACATGTTACTTCTACTGTTTTATAACCATCTTACATACCGCATACCATCTGTACTGCAAGTTTGCCTGTCCTCATACATTACCTCTTCACTTATCATTGTTCAGTATTCCTGCCCCCTCTATCCTCCACACTATTCCTCTGCTATGTTTCTCATCTCTTTTGTGTCATCCCTAACACTCCTACTCTCTTGTCCATCTCATATTCAGCTCCTACCCTCCTCTGACACTGCTCTCCTACACCTTATCATCCTACATCCAGGAACTAACCCTGCCCTTCCTCTTTCTCTAATTATTATCATATCTCACTATTTCAGTATTTTATACTACTTCATATTGCAAAATTCATCAGTAACTGCCAACTATATTACTCAGTTAACAACATGCCTGTTAAAATACACTCCAATAATTTTATATAACTATGATGGCCCTACACTGGGCAGTAATCAAGGAACCTCAATCCTCACTACTGGCAACAGTGGGGAACATGCACACTGGGAGGATGACAAGTACATAGTAAAGTACAATTTCCCTTAAGAGCACACATAGATCACAGTCAGTCTGGAGCTGGTTTCTCCCTCTTTCTCCAGATCCCCAGTAAGACTTCCCACTGGCACGGCTATAGGGTCGAGATCTCAGCTGAGTGGCCAAACCAAGATCTCCAGTACCCTCTCTTTCCAATCAGTGCTTTGTTTCTCTGCCCAAGTAGCTGATACACACACTCTTTGAGATTCGATTTATATACAAACACAAACACACCTGGGAAAGGCTGACATAGGTTTATTAGCTATGCCCCCTTCTGTCCAGACTATAAGGCAGTTTTCACTGCCATCAGCCAACTCTTATCAGCCACTTTAAGGCCCTTAGCAAAGGGTGACCAATCTTACTGTGTAATACTACTATTAATGCAAATGGCAGTCTGACCAAGAGCAAGGCTATTTTAGGAGTGGCCTGTACAGTGTCACCAAATAGATATGCAAGTACTCTAAGAGCTTAAATATGTCTCACAAATATCAGCCACAATGATAGGTTTAAATATATTTAATAAATAATAAAAGAACAAGACAATACTCAGTAAGTAATCAGTTACATCAGAGTTCAAAATCACAGGAAATATTTAAAACAACATTGCAGGAAAGTGTCAAATAAATAACTAAAACATCTAAGTTACACTTTACTATATTCCTATCTGAATCTAAAAGCGTTACTGTGCCTTAGAAACTTACTTACAGCAAGGCAACTGTGGCAGATGAATCTTCTAGCTGATGTTGTTGTCAGGTCAAAGAGAGATAATAATACCCTCTCTCTTTCTCGAGTTCTTAAATTAATATCAAATATTACTGCTGGGTTAGCTTGGAAGATATCACTTTTTGTCACCTGACTTTAATTCCCAAGCTAAATCCCCATTGTCATAAACTATCAGATTTTTAGCATCTCCCTGTGAAAATACATATATCTCAGATTTTTGCAACTGCTGGAAGACATAAAACAATAAAACACTTACAAAATAATGCAGAAGGCACCCTAGTTCTAGACATCCTGTCTCCTTGCTACACTGAAACATTTTTATTACGTGGTTATAAAACAATTTAATTTCAACTATTTTCATGAGGTTTTCAAGTTAAGCTTTTATGTTCCAGTTGCCACTGTTAAAAATATATACATTTACAAAGCTACAATGGTTTATATGCATTTCTGTTCTAAGCCAGCAGGGCATGCTGTGGTTAAACTTTAGCTCAGTACTTAACATACAGTTCTAACACAGTTGTAGAACAAGCATATTACATGAAGCATGTTGGCATTCACAAATGACACATAACCACTTACAAAATTCCAGATAGCGCGGATGGTAGTATCTATCTCCTTCTGTTACATTTATAAACAAATCATTTTAATATTCACAAATGACATAGAATTATTTATATAGTTCCCACTATCTGGGCTGACAGTATTTCTCTTTGTCACAATTACTAATAAGAGCAAACGCCAAGTTCAATCTAGAACTACTGGCATATACCATTCTGCCTGGAAACTAACACATACATCTTATATTTGTCATTATTAAATGCCTGCAGTATCAGTAATAAGCTAGCCCCAATAACTGCATTCCTATCATCAGCCTCATCTGACCACATTGCTGTGACAGACAGATTCCTTGATTAAAAAGGACAGCCCCAATATCCAGAATTTCCTCTAAGGCTATAAATACACCTCTGTCTCTAGACCTGGGAACAGACCAGGCAATTATCTTTAATCCTATAGATAATGTGGCAAGCAAACTCCACCTCTGATCCAGATCCAGACTGGATTTTCATTAAATTAGTAATAACCTAATCCATCTAGCCGTTGATTTCCTGTCTCTCTCATCCTCTTTTAAAAAATTCCACTTAATTATCTACAGGATTATCTCTGCAGCATCCAAGTGCAAACCATTATAACAGTAGGTGAGTTCTGCCTAAACCTATTTGACATTTCTGAAATGATATCTCCAAATTTTGGGCTAATCTTGATCTTAATCATTTTTTTCAAGAACCTACCTATCCCAGGCTGAAATCTGGTTGGTGCTTACTCATAGCTGCATTAATTATTAATAACTCCAGCAACATCTCCTCCATAACAGTCCATTCTCCATCTTTTGGTAATCATTGCTCATTACTTTCGAAATAAATAACAACTCATTAAAACCCCCTCCAGAAAATCTAATACTATTCAACCTCAAATCCTTAATAAACATTAAAAATCTAAAAGTCCACCTTTATCCTCTTTCCTAATTATGTATACTTGCCTTACAAAATCTTAGCTGAGCTGTAGTATACCCAAACAATACCATCCTTCAATTTCAAGGCAAATTATTAAGCTTAATCTCAAGATTATTCAAAAGCAAACAAAACATAGTGTCTTAGAAAAGAGCTATAGGCCCTTTGTGTGTTCAGAGTTGAAGCTTCACGCAAGTTTAATAAGAGACCTACTCCAGATATACACAAGTGAAAAACTGAGCCCCACAACCTATCGAAAACAAGCATATGAAGACATAAAATTATCCTTTTTAAATCCAATTAGAACTCCACATTAGGTAATCAAAAAACATTTGTAAACAGTTAATGTGAAGTTGTCCTATCTCACCTTCATTTTGTACTTGTGTGTTCGGAACTGATCCTCAGTTCTGACTCAGCTGATTATAAAAGCTTGAGGTCTACAAGTAGCTTGTGACTTACTCCTTATTCCATGATGCTCTAGGACATTCCCCAGATCTCGTTTGCTGCTAAGTTTCTTTACAAACTTTGTTATACCGGTCAATAACTAGACTTTCCTAGAAATGTTCTTGTGTGCTATTATCTTAAAAGGTTTTTTGACCTTATTTATCACAGTATTAGACTGTGTCTGTCAATTGTGTTTTTCTCTGGAGCCATCACTTTACCTCTAGGCCTACACCTCCATCCCTATCTGGCTTATCTGTACTTTTGTATTTAAGATTATTGATTGAATTTACTTGTTGTGGTTTTTCTTTACAGATAGAACTTTAGACCGAGTTTTCAAGTCATATTGTTTAACTTAGTGAGCGGCTCAGCCTGTTTTAGTTAAAGGGCTTATGCTAATAAAATTGTCAGGTGTACTGCGTGCTTAGTTGTTTGGTGTTGGTTATTTACCTTGGAAAAGAGTTTGGATCCCTATCCATGAGTCAGCTCATTTAATTTAGAGAGCGGCTAGCTCATTTATGTCAGAGGGCTTTTTTCCCTGTGTGGTGTGTCTTATTAAAAAAAATGTTTAATACTTAAATAGTTAAATAACTTTTGGTTCGTATTTAGATAGTTTAAATTTATACTGGTATTATTACTGTTGTATACTTTATCCTGGTAAATATGTCTAAGCAATCAAAAGACACTAAACCCTCTGGGTACAAGAAGAATACTCCCAGAAAATGTCTTTGATGGATGGTCATTCTGAATGTGTTTATTGGCTTGGAGCTGTACATTTACAGGAGTCGTGCTCCATATGTCATTCATTTAGTTCAAGGGTTCTCTTGAAAGAAAAAATAAGCTCATACTAAGAGAATTGTTAAAGACCTCTTTTTCAGAAGTCTTGGAAGAAGGACAGAGTACATCAAAGAAAACCTCTTCTCCTCCTTCTAGATCTAAGTAGTCTAGTAAAAGATTCTCATCTTCATCAGATCAATCTGGACCTTCACACAAAATTTCAAAAATATCTTCATTGGACCCGAAATCCATCGGGCTCAAAGAACTTTCTACCTTGGCTCCTCCTGTTTCAGAACCAATGGTACTGCAGTCTTGGAGCTGGTCCCCTGTCCTGGAGCCATTTTTTTCTGACTTTAAGATCATCCATATTACAGAGATTGAGATCTCCTGCCCCCTCTTCTCGGTCCTCCAGGAGTTTGCCAGAAGAAGATGTGGATTGTGTGGTGCAGAGGCTCTTGAGTATACCAGCACTAGCCAAACTATTGTCAGAACTGATCCAGGGGGTTATTGATTCCTCTTCTGACCCACCTCACGGTCTTGGAGCCAGAATGCATGGAGCTGATAGTAGTGGAACCATCGGAGCTGAGACTTGCTCCAGGATCTATGGCTCCAACTTCTGCTCTGACTTCCTCGGTGCCATCTGAGCATGAGGAGTCTAGGAGTCGATACTCTCTGGTCTGGTTTTGGGAGGGGGGGCAGTCAGATCGGACAGTTGTCAGATCTGAACTTGCCTCTCGGGGCCTCAGCATGAGTGAGCTCGGCTCCTACATCAGCTTCAGAGCCAACCCCCTTGGCACTGGGGAAGCCTTTTAGTTCTTTGAAGCTGGAAGCTTACTCAGGTTATGGGCGGGGGGCTTTTGAGGCAATGAGGAGAGTGCTGTCCCCATGAGCAGCCCCACTCTCAGATCCAGTCAGCAGACTAAACAAATCTGTAAAAAAGACACATTTCTGGATGGTTACACTTCAGTTGATACTTCCCTTTCTGGGAAAAGACAATTGAATGTGCTCTATAGACCTCCAGGATGCATACTACCACATAAAAATGGACAGGCCATTCAAGAGTCATTTGCACTTTTGGATGGGAGACCATCACTACCAGTTTCAAGCTCTGCCCTTTGGTCTCACTACAGCCCCCAGAGTGTTTACCAAATGTATGGCAGTAGTTATGGCTCACCTGAGACATTTAGGATTCCAAGTGTTTCCGTATCTAGACGACTGTCTCCTAACCGCCACCACCAAGCATCTACTAACAGAAGCAAGAGACACCACTCTGACACTTTGTTTACATCTAGGGATCTCAATAAACTACAAAAAAAATCTGCCTTATTGCCATCTCAACATATCGTTTTTATAGGTGCAGATTTAAATACTACAAAATGATGGTAAGGCTTCCACCAGAGAGAGTACAAGCCCTTCAAGTACAGGTTCTAGACCTTCTTTTCAAAAGGAAGACTCAAGCAAGGACAGTCCTAAAAGTGCTAGGCACCATGGCAGCAGCAATAAATGTAATTCCCTTAGCAGAGCTGCACATGAGAATTCTACAGTGGCTGCTGTTCACTCAGTGGTCCATGCAAGAACTTCCGATGTTGGACCAGATTATGTTAACCGAATCTTGCAGGAGACACCTTTGTTGGTGGCTTCACTCCGATCAAGTGACTTTAGGTTGACCTTTTGTTCTTCCACAACCGCTTTTCAAAGTGACCATGGATGTTTCCCAGATAGGATGGGGGGAGCATTATCAGAGAAAAACAGTCCAAGGCACTTGGCAAGATCACGTGGCCCACTTGCACATCAATGTCCTAGAGATGAAAGAGGTGCTTCTTGCTTTGCAGGCATTCCAAGACTCTCTTCCACTAGGAACGATTGCGATCCAAATGGACAATATGTCAGTGGTATGGTATATAAACAAACAAGGAGGAAACAGATATTACCCCCTTTGTTGAGAGGCCCTAATTGTATGTCAGTGGGCAACCTCCTCCCAATGCTTTCTGGTAGCAATGCACATCCCGGGGAAATCCAATGTGATAACAGAAAAACTCAGCAGAGCAAT
Source organism: Protopterus annectens (assembly GCF_019279795.1). Taxonomy (NCBI): domain Eukaryota; kingdom Metazoa; phylum Chordata; order Ceratodontiformes; family Protopteridae; genus Protopterus; species Protopterus annectens. The sequence goes on along the minus strand of NC_056741.1, from coordinate 288,535,851 downwards.
ACTGATGCCAAACAATTGGTGCCTAAAACAAGACATAGCAGAAATGATTTTCTAGAAAATGGGGCCAGCCATGCTGTGATCTTTTTGCCATGTCCATGAATGCCAAATGCAGCAACTACCATACCCTAATCCCCCCTCCAGGGAATCCCCAAGGGATGCACTTGCACAAGATTGGCCCTCAGGTCTCCTCTATGCCTTTCCTCTTTTTCCATTGATACTCAAAATTCTTCAGAAAGCCAGCACATTGGGAAGGACCTTAATACTTATAGCCCCTTACTGGCCTCATCAAATATGGTTCCCCTTCTTGCAGCCTCATCTTCAGGAGGAGCGTTGGATTCTGGACCTAGTAACAGATCTTCTGACCCATCTGTCGGGAATGCTCCATCCATCTCTTCAAACTCTCAAGTTGACAGCTTGGCTGCTCCAATTCCAAACATAGCCAGGCTACAACCTCAGTGCAACATATCCTGATTTCTTCTCACAAAGCTTCTACAAGAACATTATATCTCAGCAAATGGAAAAGATTTTCCTCCTGGGCCTTAAAAAATCATATCAACCCTTTCTCTGCATCTATATCTTCTATACTGGAATTTTTAGCAAAACATTTTAATGAGAGAGCAGCTGCAGTTACTATTCAAGGACAGTTAGCAGCACTCTCTAATTTTCATTTCAGAGGAGGGGAACAAAACTTTATGTCCCCCAGACTTTGCAAAGCTTTCTTGAGTGGTACTAACCTATTAAGACCACCCATTAAACCACCTCTACCTCCACGGAACCTAAATTTCATATTATCCCTTATAATTCTTCCCCCCCTTTGAACCTGAATCATCATGTGACTTGAAATTCTTAACCTGGAAGACAATTTTCTTAGTGGCTATCACTTCAGCTAGGAGGGTTTTGGAATTACAAGCATTATCTATCAAACCTCTGTATATGCTGTTTCACAATGACAGAGTCTCACTTTGCACAAACCCATCTTTTCTTCCAAAGGCATGCTCAGAATCAAACTTAAATCAGTCTATAGACTTACCATTTTTCCCCAAGTTTGGCAATAAGGCAGAATATGAATTACACCAACTTGATGTACATAGACAATTATGTTTCTATTTACACAGGACTTTAGAAAGACTGATCAATTGTTTGTATCCTTTTCAGACCACAAGAAAGGAGCTTCAGTAGCAAAAACCACTCTATCCAGGTGGCTGTCAGATTGTATCTTATTTACTTAAATAAACATCTTCCAGACAAAGTAAGAGCTCATTCTACCAGGGTTATTTCAACCTCTTTTGCCTTTCATGCAAAATTGCAAATTGACACCATTTGCATGGCAGCAACGTGGGCAAGGTCTCATACCTTTATCACTCATTACAAAGTGGATTTGGCCTCCAGGGACAGGGCCTCTTTTGGGTCCACTGTTCTGAAGAATGTTCTCCCGTGAGCCACCCAAGAAAGATGGTGCTAGGGATGCTGTCCCACAAGTACAGAATGAAGGCGAGATAGGACAACTTCACATAAAGAAGTTATGTACTCACCATAACTTTCCATGTGAGTTGTCTATCTTGCCTTCATTCTTACATCCCAAATTTAGCTCCTGGAGGATCAAGAGGTTACTATTTGGCATCTACTATTTTTAGCTTATAGATTAATGAAGAAATTTTATATACGCATATTATTATACCAGCAAACAAGATCTGCGGAATGCCCTAGAGCATCATAGGATAGGGAGTAAGCCATGAGCTAGTTGGAGACCTCGAGCTTTTCTAATCGGCTGAGTGTTCTGAACCCACAAGTACAGAATGAAGGCAAGATGGACAACTCATATGGAATATTAGTGTGAGTACATTACTTCTTTTTTTTGACTGGCTGCCAAAATACTGCCACAGCCTCTCCTTCTGATACTCTTCAGACAGTATACCAAAGCCACCTCTCAGCCTTTGACTTCAGTGAACTTCTACATATCACACATGACTTTCAATTCCTCTATCCTCCACCTCCCTTCCCCTTATACTAAACATTTTTTACTTCAAACAAATTAAATCTAAAGATATTAAAACAGTCACTGATGAAATTCCAATAAGCAATCCCATATGTCCTAATAATCGCATGCCACAGTTTTATACCACTTCAGAGGATTCCATGTCCCTTGTAAATATATCTACAACTTCTGCATTACTTAAAACATTATGCCTGACATCTCAAAAACAGCATTAGTAAAAACTCTTATGTAAACAACCCAAACTAGACAACACATTTAATTTCAGACCTCTTTCAATCTTAGCAAGCTTTTGTAACTTGAAAAGATAGTTTACATTCAACTGTCTCAGTATATTGTAAAATACAATCTTTTATATTTAAAGCAACATGGCTTTTGGACAGGTCTTAGTACAGTGACCACTTTTTTGGACCCTGATGATATACTGCTTAATATTGGCAAAATGGTCATAATTGCAGATCTACATATAGATCTAGTGAAAGTATTTGATCTTATAAACCACAATATTCTTAGACATCATATGGGCATCAATGCAAATGCCTCCAAAGGATTCTAAGACTTCCTGTCTAACAGACTATTCAAAGATGAAAGTCACATATCCATTTCATCCCGACTATACTTGCTTTCAATATTCATAAAAAAACTCCCTAATCAGCTGCATTATCTTCTACTTCTTATATTTATTTATGCTTTATTGCCTGCATTAGTCCCACTAGGCTAGCAACCCTTTTTCACATTAGAACCAAGATGGTATTTATACTACTAGGGGACATTTTGGTCAGGGCACTGGAGAATTTCTACTGCTCATAGTTGTTGTGAGTGGGACCCATTTTGCATGAACACTTTCTGTTTCTGTTCCAGGTGCTGAGGCAGCATAGAGAAACAGGGAGGCAGATGGAGAAAGAAGGCGATAATGGAGTGGTGAAAGAACTAGGAGCGAAAGCCAATATCAAGATCGGGAAATGCATCCGTGCAGGATTCTGAGGAGATGTTTCAAACAAATCTGTTTGATGGACAAGTGCCAGCAATTATGGATGTAAAATTACAACCCTCCAGTCGAGAGGGTTGCAGGATGATTTACTTAAAAAAATGGTGATGCAAAGAAGAGACAGAAAATAAAGGAGACCTTTCCTGGAGGGGACATTATGGTGAAAATACAAAAGGAGGATGCAGAGACAATCCTGAAGATTAGTGGTGAGATGGAAAAGAAAACGTGTAAAGAAAGTGAAAGAAGGCAAAAGGGGAGTAGCAGAAAAGAAAAATGCAGAAGAAAATGAAAAACAGATGTATGTGGTAAGGATTCAAAGTAAAGAAGACAAAGAAATGGACAGATATGAAATGTGGGACACTTTAATAGCTCATTTGGGTCTAAAAGCACACGAGGTAAGAACATGTATTCTTATTAACAAAGAAACAGTTTGTAATATTATATGTGAGACTGTTTATTCACTGGATTTCTTTTTCTTGGAGAATATGAAAAAAGAAATACTGTAACCCATGGAATCTTTATGTAATAAAATCATTTTAACAGGGAAGCAAAACATAAAACGCATGTGCAATTTTGAGCAAAGGTGGAAAAAGAGAATTTGAGAGGACATTTGAAAACTTTATGTAAAGAAATACTAGACGTTACAAAGGTTTATGACAAAAGGCGCTCAGGGACTGGCAGATGGGTTTGTAATACTGAGTTAAAATATAAAACATATATACATTTGTCAATCATGATACATGTGGAGGGGAATAAGGGTGTTGTAAAATACTGGGAACAACCCAAAACATGTTTTTTTCTTGTGAAACAGAAGGACATTTGATAAGTAACTGTGATAAAAGAAAACATATTTATGGGGAAATGGGTCATGATGCAAAAAATGTGAATCAAAATGTTATACATTTAACAAAATTGGACATGTGTGGATGGATTGCAAAAATAAAAATAAGAATGATGAAAAAGAAATATAAGAAAATGAACAAAGAGAAGACATTTTAGAAATAGTAGAAGCAGAAGAAAATTAGATGAGAAAAAATAATAAAGAGGACATACAAGAAGACTCTGAAATAACTGATAAAGAAGACATAATTTGGGAGATAGTAAAAGAAAAAAAGAATTCTATTAGTAAAAGGGTAAAAGACAGAAACAGAAAATTTAAAAGGACAAGAACAAAAGAAAAAAGAAAGGAAATGAAGTAAAAAAGAATATATACAGCTAATGATTGGGAGTTGGTGTTATGGCAAGGGTGTTTGACTCACAGACCCAAGGTACAGTGTTTGATTCTCACCTTTGGCAGGGAACTTGGTTAGGTTTAGAATGGCCCATTAAGGCAGCTATTCTAGTAATTAGCATTGAACCTATGAAGCCATTCACCTAGGGAAAAATGAAAAAATTACAGTACTTTCTGTAAATGTGAATAGTATTAAGAATATAGTAAGAAGAATAGGGATTTTGGTATGGTGTAATACATGTGATATTGAAGTAATCATATTAAAAGACCCAAGATTTTTAACAACCGAAGGAAGATTACAAACAGAAAAACCACAAGGAGGAAAGATAATTTGAAATTTGGGAAATGAGAGACATTTTGTATACAAATAAAGAGGAAGGAGGTTTAGGGCTAATTAACCCACTGATACATGATGTGATACATGATGTTTCAATAAATTTGTGCAAAGTGTTAAAGTGGATAAATGAAAAATATGAGAGATTAATAGGAAAATTGTACAAATATAAGTATGATAAATTTTGTGGTATGGTAAAAAAGATCAAAAAGAAAAAGTGTTTATAAATAAAGAAATAAAATGTTACTAAGAAAAAATACATATTTGTGGAGAATTAATACTGATAATACAGGAAAAGAATATTGTATAAGAATGTAATGATAAAATGTTAGTATGTAAAACCATGGAAAAATCTAACAGATGAAAAAATTAAAGCTATAAAAATTAGAAGCATGTGGTGTAATAAAAAAGTAGAATGTCAAGATTTTTGTGAAGACTAGTAATACACAAATTACCAGTAGGGGAAATATGCCATATAAAAAGAAAAGAGATAAAATATGTTTATATTGTCAAGAAGATGAAACTAGTAGTCTGAAATGTAAAAGAGTAAAAAAATTATAGGTAAAGACAATTTTTTGAAGATATAAAAGAAATGGATAAAATAAACATGGATATCATACTTATGGATATTATAAGAATATAAGTAAAGAATGTGTTAAAATAAAACATAAAAAGTTATTTTATGTCACATGGGTTACATAGAATGAAAGAATGAATAAAATTAAAATTTATGGTAAATGAATTTTAGCAACAATAGTAAGTAAAGTCAGATGGTGGTTATGGAAAAAGGAGTGGGTGTCTAATAGGTATGAACATTTAGTATGTAAGGAAAATTATGAATGTGTGTGTGTGTGTGTGTGTGTGTGTGTGTGTATATATATATATATATATATATATATATATATATATATATATGTGTGTGTGTGTGTGTGTGTGTGTGTGTGTGTGTGTGTGTATATATATATATATATATATATATATATATGTGTGTGTGTGTGTGTGTGTATCTACACACATATATATATATATATATATATATATATATATATATATATATATATATATATATATACACACACACAGTAAAAATCCACTGCCAATCATTAGCGGACCAGAGTTCCTCTGTGGTGACCCCTAACTGGGAAAAGCCAAAAGACAAGATATATAGATAGAGTTGTACATTTTAAACATTTGTAACTATTAAATATGTAGTAAAGGACAGTTATTTGTTGTATATAAATTAAGGATCTCTACTCTTTTCCATAGGTATTGTGGGATCTTTTAAATCCACTTGAACTACTACTATCTCAGGCTGATGGGTTCTCAGTTTAACATCTTATCTGAAGGACAACACATTTGAGAGTAGAGTATGCTGCACTGCAGTGTCAGCAATCCATCTACCTGGTGTGAGAAGAGAACCTACAGCCTTCTGCACCACTGACACTGCTATGGTACTTGGCACACAAACTACCTGTGTAAATGCTTTACATCTGAATATTTGGTTTATGTTTTCTTTCTTATCACTAACCTGAGAGGATGCATTGATCAACACAAATGTACACCATTTGTGAAGTGGAAGGACTGGGGCAATTATGACTCCTAAGTACAAGCTTTTCCATCGTAATGAAATAAGGAGACTTTATGGTTATAAATTGATATAACCATGTTAGCTTTGAAAAACACTTTGTGGGCAGCTTAAAAAGTGCATGTCAAGACTGCTGGAAAACATTAGTCTCACTCCCACTTGCCTCATAATGCCTCTGAAGTTACAAACTTAAAACATTCACTGTGACAACTATGCAGCCAAATGGTGAGAAAGACAATACTAATCTGAAAAGAGGATTTTCTTGCTGCATTGCTTACACTGGTTAGCAGACAAACAGTACGGGCAGTAAAAATAATGCTAGGAAAACAACACATATACACAAGACTAAATACAGAGAGTAACAAACAATGATCTTATACTACAAGATACATAAAAAACGTAAAAAAGTAGGAATCCTGCATAGTTATTTACATTCCTGTGGCAATAGCAGTTTCAAAGCTGTTACAGTTGTTCTATGTGCCATGTCCAATTTATAAATACAAGAGCCATCTTTAGTGGCATAGAGAGACAAGTATCTGAGCACGCCCAGGAAATCAGTCTTTAAAGTGACAGTCCCTCATCCTGCATTCATATATTTGGCCTGACTCAAAGAATCATACCACCTACTAGATACCAGAAAAGTAACTAAGGTACAATTCTGGATTGGATTTTAGTTTCAGACCCCAGTAAATATACTGTCAGTGGAACCTATCCTAACTCCTTAAGTGACCATCTTCCTGCATACAGAACCAGACTTATCACTCATCACCCTAATACCCACATACATAACCCAAACAGGAATCTCACAAAATTAAAAAAAAACAGTATCTAAAGGTCCTACAACTGGTCTATACTAAAAAGTCTACCATTAAATGATGCAGTTATAACTTTTAATACATTTTTAAACACCCTAAATAACCTAGGCCCTCTACATATAAAAAGAGTAAAAGTAAAACACTCCCCCTGGCTATACACCCTCACCAAAAACATTACACATAACAGAGACAAGTCTTGGAGGGAATGACTAGCTAAAAAAATCCTAAAACTTTCAGCGATACAGGGAACTTAATAAGCAAGCTAAAAACAAATATACAAATATGAGAAACTGAAACGTAATCATATAAATTATCCAAGTTCCACAGCTTCTGACTACCTCCCACCTGAATGCCTCAACATGACAATAGAAGCTGTATCTTACCCAGTAGCTATCTGAATCAATAGATTCATACAGGAATTTTTGTCCCAGCCATTTGGAAAATATCATATCTCATCCCATTGCACAAAGAAGGAAACTTCAGAAATGTCTAACTTTTTGAGAAGATTTTGAAGCTAACTATTGTCCCAGTACAATTCTCTCCCTTCTCTCAAAAATCATATAAAAATGTGTCCACACTCAACTTCACCATCTCCTCTCAGAACAGCTCCTAACCAGTATTCAACAAGGATTAGACCCTGGCCATAGTACAACTACTGCTCTCTTATTCTTTTTAGATAATATAGGGAAGAAAAGAAACTCAGCCAAACTTATCTCTTGCATATTTCTGGATCTGTCCAAAGCCTTTGATATCATCTGACCTCATGCAGCAGACTCCTTCAAAAACTGGACCATCTCAGCCTGTTGCCTGCTTCACTTCAGTGGTTTAAAAGCTACCTATCTAATAGAGAGCAAACTATTAGATGGCAACATACTTTCTCTCCATACCTCCCTGTTACCACTGATGTACCTCAAGGCTCAATTCTTGGCCCACTTCTCTTTAACATTTTCACTAATGACATCTATACCTCTTCTAAGCAAGCATCACTTATACAGTCTGCTGATGATTCAAGACTAATATGCTCATTTGACATTCTGGTACATCTTCTTGAAATCACACAAGAAGCCTTCACCGCTGTTGAAAACTGGCTTCACATTGTCCAGTTTTTACATAACCCCCAAAAAGCAAAACTACCACTATTCATCCCCAAAGTACATCTGAAGGACAAAGCCAGCTTCAAAATCTTCTCAATTAACAATACAGAGATAGAAATTGTATCTCACACAAAACTGCTTGGTGTGAGAATTGATGACAACCTCAGGTGTGAACTTCACATTCAAAATAATACAAAAAAAAATCATAAGAAACTGGACATGCTTTATAGACATAACAACTTTCTTACTACCTCTGCTAAAACCACTATAGCAAACACATACTTTCTTCCTTCCCTTTTATATGGTGCCCCTATCCCTATCAACTTGCAGGTATCAGTTAAAAACTAAACTTGAAATATGCTACAACAAGGTTGCTAAATTTGCTACCAATAAACAATACTATACGCATCACTGTCATCATCATCTTCTTTTGGCTGTTCCCGTTAGGGGTCACCACAGCAGATCATCTGTTTCCATTTCTTCCTGTCCTCTGCATCTTGCTCTGTCACACCAACCACCTGCATGTCTTCTCTCACCACATCCATAAACCTTATCTTAGGCCTTCCTCTTTTCCTGTTACCTGGTAGCTTCATCCTTAGCATCTTTTTCCCAATATACTCTGCATCCCTCCTCAGCACATGTCCAAATCAATGTAATCTTGCCTCTCTGGCTTTGTCTCCAAACCTTCCAACCTGGGCTGACCCTCTAATATACTTATTCGTAATCCTGTCCACCCTCGTCACACCCAGTGCAAATCTTAACATCTTTAACTCTGCCACATCCAGCTCTAACTCCTGCCTTTTTGCCAATGCCACTGTCTCCAACCCATATAACATAACTGGTCTCACTAACCTCTTGTAGACATTCCTTTTCACTCTTACTAGTACTCGTCTGTTACAAATCACACCTGACTCTCTTCTCCACCCAATCTGTCCTACCTGTTCTCTCTTCTTCACCTCTCTTCCGCACTCTCCATTACTCTGAACTGTTGATCCCAAGTATTTAAACTCATCCACCTTCGCCACCTCTACTCCTTGCATCCTCACCATTCCTCTATCCTCCCTCTCATTCACACACATATATTCTGTCTTAGTCCTGCTGACCTTCATTCCTCTTCTCTCTAGAGCATATCTCCATCTCTCCAGGGTCTCCTCCACCTGTTCCCTACTCTCACTACAGATCACAATGTTATGTGTAAACATCATAGTTCACTGGGACTCCTGTCTTATCTCGTCTGTCAACCTGTCCATCACCATTGCAAATAAGAAAGTAACTATAAGAAAGAAACTATAAGGAAGAAACTGTAAGCAACTATATGCATCACTGTAAGGTCCTTAAAAGTTTGAAGTGGCCTGAACTATCCCACTACCTGACTTCATACAACTACCTACTGCCCACAGCATCATTTATAAACCCCATACCTATCCTGCACTAAGCTCTAGTCTGTCTTCCTATAACCCAAACAGACCCCTTTGTTCTAATGATAAACAGCTTATCACCATCTGTACACCTCACAACGCAATTGGAATTAGTCTTTATCGCTACAGTGCTGCCAAAAAATGTAATTCTATTCCACAGCCTATGAGAATTGCAACTTACCATCCTTCCTTCAAGCCTGTTCTGAAAGGCCAGCTGACAAACTCATGGCTCTGCTCATGCTATACCCCTAGCTGAAAATAAATCTTGTCTACTTTTCTCCAGCCTTAGCTGTACAGATTCTCCACCAATCTCCACTTCCTCATCTTTACCTGGCTATCCTGCCCTCTCTATCACTTTGTATAAACTTTTTCTAACACATCCCCCCATTTATACTTCTTCTTTTGGCTGCTCCTGTTAGGGGTCACCACAGCAGATCAACTGTTTCCATTTCTTCCTGTCCTCTGCATCTTGCTCTGTCACACCAACCACCTGCATGTCCTCTCTCATCACATCCACAAACCTTATCTTAGGCCTCCCTCTTTTCCTGTTACCTGACAGCTTCATCCTTAGCACCTTTTTCCCAATATACTCTGCATCCCTCTTCAGCACATGTCCAAACCAATGTAAACTTGCCTCTCTGGCTTTGTCTCTGAACCTTCCAACCTGGGCTGACCCTCTAATATACTTATTCCTAATCCTGTCCATCCTTGTCACACCCAGTGCAAATCTTAACATCTTTAGATCTGCCAAGTCAAGCTCTGAATCCTGCCTTTTTGTCAATGCCACTGTCTCCAACCCATATAACATAGCTGGTCTCACTACCATCTTGTAGACCTTCCTTTTCACTTTTACTGGTACTCGTTTGTCACAAATCACTCCTGACACTCTTCTCCACCCACTCCATCCTGCCTGTACTCTCTTCTTTACCTCTCTTCCACACTCACCATTACTCTGAACTGTTGATCCCAAGTAGTTAAACTCATCCACCTTCGTGATCTCTACCCCCTGCATCCTCACCATTCCTCTATCCTCCCTCTCATTCACACACATATATTCTGTCTTAGTCCTCCTGACCTTCATTCCTCTTCTCTCTAGAGCATATCTCCACCTCTACAGGGTCTCCTCCACCTGTTCCCTATTCTCACTACAGATCACAATGTCATCTGCAAACATCATAGTCCATTGGGACTCCTGTCTAATCTCATCTGTCAACCTGTCCATCACCATTGCAAATAAGAATGGGCTCAGAGCTGATCCTTGATGTAATCCCACCTCCACCTTAAACGCATCCATCACTTCAACCAAAGACTTCACTGCTGTCACACTACCCTCGTACATATCCTGTACCACTCTTACATACTTCTCTGACACTCCCGACTTCCTCATACAATACCACAACTCCTCTCTAGGCACCCTGTCATATGCTTTCTCTAAATCCACAAAGACACAATGCAACTCCTTCTGACCTTCTCTGTACTTCTCCATCAACACTCTCAGAGCAAACATCGCATCTGTAGTGCTCTTTCCTGGCATGAAACCATACTGCTGATCATTAATCATCACCTCCCTTCTTAACCTAGCTTCCACTACTCTTTTCCATAACATCATGATGTGACTGATCAGTTTAATCCCTCTGTAGTTACTACAGCTCTCCACATCACCCTTATTCTTAACAATCGGTACCAAAACACTTTTTCTCCATTCCTCAGGCATCATCTCACTTTCCAAGATTTCATTAAACAATCTAGTTAAAAACTCCACTGCCATTTCACCTAAACACCTCCATGCTTCCACAGGTATGTCATCTGGACCAACAGCCTTTCTGTTCTTCATCCTCTTCATAGGTATCCTTACTTCCTCCTTGCTAATCCACTACACTTCATGATTCACTATCCGCACATCACCCAACCTAGTCTCCCTCTCAATCTCTTCATTCATCAACCCCTCAAAGTACTCTTTCCATCTGCTCAACACACTCTCCTCACTTGTGAGTGTGTTTCCCTCATTATCCTTTATCACCCTTACCTGCGGCACATCTTTACTAACTCAGTCCCTCTGTCTAGCCAATCGGTACAGGTCCTTTTCTCCCTCCTTAGTGTCCAACCTTTTATACAACCCTTCATACGCCTTATCCTTAGCCTTCACCACCTCTCTCTTTGCCATGCACCTCATCTCCTTATATTCTTGTCTACTTTCTTCATCTCTTTCACAATCCCACTTCTTCTTCGCCAGCCTCTTTCTCTGTATACTCTCCTGTACTTCTTCATTCCACCACCAGGTCTCCTTGTCCTCCTTCCTCTTTCCAGATGTCACACCAAGCACCTTTCTAGCCATCTCTCTTACTAGCTCTGCTGTAGTTACCCAGTTATTCGTTAACTCTTCACTGCCACCCAGTGCCCCCCCATTTATACTAATCTGTCCTAATCTCTCTCCCATTTTATTAGTAAGTTAAAGTCATGAGTTTAGTTCAATTGCAAATATACTATGTATTTTAAAAGGAATCTCTCTAGAATTGTATATATAGTGGTTTACTTTACTTTTTCTCATTGTTCTCTTTGTAACATATTTTTAGTATCTGTGCATGCCTTACAATATTGTTTATTTTGAAATGTATAATTTTTAGCTGTTTCTTATTTAATATATTTGATTTTTTTTTATTTCCTTTATTAAGTTAAGCTTTTCTCCTCGGGCCTCCACTGAAAATTGGCTCTTGTGACCCAGTCAGTCTTTCTGGGTAATCAAATGTCAATAAATAAACAAATAGTTCCCCAGATATGCCAAATGCAAGTGCTTACCATTAGGACACTTTACCTGACCTCCTCACTCTTGCTTCATTCAGACTCTTCCTCACTCAAAGCAAGTCTTCAGTCCTCAAACACTTCCCGTGTATGCCCTTCTACATATTAAACAAAAGAAAAATAAATTAATCACCATGTTAGTGCTAACTAATAAACCCCCCCACAAAACTAATATTACCAATTAACTACACAATGTGGATCAGTTTACTATCAAAATATGGACTATCACAAAATATTTTGTTTAAAAGATCTACTAATGTCAATTTTTGGAAGTTCATTTAAAACAAATGTCGAATATAATAAGCACAATGATCGACATTCAATAGCCCGAACTTACAGATTCAAAAGTCTGTATTTCTGCTTTCTTTTTGCAGGGGGGCAAGCCCCCCTGTATCCTCCATTATATATACTAACTCCAAGATTACAGTACAGTGAGGAAAATAATACATTTCTTGATTCACACTGCACCATGATATCCATTCAGAAAGTCGACTTCATATTAGCGAACGTATAGTCAAATTTACTAATATAACTTCGACCACTTCCAGGTCAACATTATGACATTTTGAAAACAAGCATTCAACCAACCTGTATCCATTTACGTGCCATTCCGTATTTTGGTAGTAAACTTGTGGATCAAATATAATATGTTAAGTATTTAAATTCTTTGTTACAACTAAGAACTTAATCAGAACATTAAACCTTGAACACACAATCCAATACATAACATTTAATTCAAACACGTGATAAAACAACTAGCATTTGCATGACAATTCATTCATTTCTTGTTAAAGGAATATAAATGAAAATGCAAAAAGTTGTATAAATTAAATCAACGGAAATATCAGACTGAAAAATTAGTAATCTAAATTTAATAATAGTTCATATCCTTCTTGATTTTAATAAACATTTCACGTTTATATTCTCATTTATTTCTGGGGCTTTATTGGCAGCTAAATGTAGTTGCTATTTTACTTCTTTTACTTCCAGCCACTTATTGAAGTTACCTATTAACAATTCTTTCTTTGATCAAATACAACGAAAATAAAATTTTCTTAAATCTTTACAAACTAATAAATGCTTTTCCAAAGTGTTTTTTGTGTCCTCATTTTTTTTTATCACTGGCTTGCATTTATACATCCTCTGCAAGAGTCTTCTCATGGCTTTCCCAACATAGAACTCACAGAAGTATTGCAGGATGCTAAATAAAAAACACTGTATGTCTCCCAGTACTAAAAACTTCTCTAGAGCTGTGCTTAATTCTTACACTGAAACCTGTATTAATAAACCTGCAAAACTTATATGTTTAGCATGGATATGTGCCCATTTTTTTAGTTCTCTGGAAGTTTTACATTTCCTTTCCAAAAATATATTTACTATTTTGTATCTTTTTATATAAAAATGTTGGACAATTACCAATACCTGATACTAAATCTTCATTTCTTGTTATAATTTTCCAGTTATTAATAATAACATGTTTGATATCATTCATATTCTATGAATTTGAATAGGAGAAGATCTAATTATGGAATCTGTCTCATCATTTTGGTTTAGGATTAAACTAGTGATCATAATTGGTTGAAATTCAGAATATCTGCTGTACTTTACCTCATTATACATTTTATCAGTTTTATCAAGTGGATAACCTTTATTTAGAAACAATACCTTGAGATGCAAACTCTCCAACAAAAAAGATTGTTATTACTAATGGGATGACTCAGTCTGATGAAATGACCTCTAATTACATTATGTTTAATAAACTAAGGACTTTGGTTTGTACTATTAATAGACTTGTTTACAAAAGTCTTCTTTCTATGGATGTTGCTGTAAAGTATTTGATCTAAATTCTAGAAAATGTGGATTACGAACTCAGGATAGGTAAGTGGTACAAGCAGATGTAAAGGAGAGAGAGGGAGATAGTCAAGTAAGATAGTTTAAATTAGTAGGGGATATTGATGGCCAGAGATACATGGATAGATTGACAGAGATATATGGATAGATTGATGGAGGAAGAAAGGGGTAAAAATCTGGTAAATTAGGGAAACAACTTTGGGTGCTAATAAATATATGTGGAATGACTGAGTTCAGTTGTATAGTAATGTAACATCTGCTTATCTGCTTATTCAATTTTTTAAGTGCAACTGATGGGAGGAGTTACTGTGGAATAAGTTTGACTGCTTACTCATATTATATATACTGAATATGTAATGTACTTTGAGTGACAGATATTTGTATGGGCATATGTATTTTACATATTTCTTTTTTTGTTTGTTTTTTGGTGACAAGAGTAAACATTACATAGAAAAAAGTATTATGGATCATATAAAAGATCCACCATATTGTGATGTTTCTGTGATATTTCCCTGTTTTTTTTTTCTTCTCTGTGCTTTTGACTGCACATATGATGTAATTGAAATACATCTTATTCATACAGTGATAGCTCTATCAAGAGGAAAAGCTGACATTTGAATTAGCTGGTCATCTACAGTGCAGATTGTCTTTTAGCAGTGCATGATACCAATGTATGTCACATGTGTAGCACCCAGCACTTCTACCAGGTAATCATAGGAATCGTAGTACCTAGCAGTGCATTTTATGTATACCTCAAATTGTCATGATTTGTAGGTACCACATGATACTCCTTTGAGCCCTGACTGATGATACCAGTAATGCATCTGCATGCATTAGCAGAACAGCATTGTAAAGTCACCTGCAATATCACTTTAAAACAGACTCCCCTTGTCAAAGTATAAACCTTTATGGCTTCACACAGGTCATCTCAACTTCAACTTTCCTGAATAAACTCTCAAACTCACACTTAGTTATCAACTGGATACTATAATCTCATCCCAATAAATACCATAAACCTGAGTCACTATCTGATTCTCTTAGTGACCATGCCCCTATCCAAGTACTTAGATACACCTACCATACTACTTGTACTCAGAAATATAAAACTTTCCATAATCTGACCAACTTCAACCCAGAATACTTAAATAGCTTCCTATCCTCCATTAACTGGTCTTCACTCTTTTCACTGCCTCTTAATGACGCTGTCCTACACTTCAATTCAACTTTCTTAAATATTCTCAATACTCTTTCCCCTCTTCAAACAACAAGAGTTAAATCTCAAATCTCCCCTTGGCTTACCAACACCACTCATTCCTCTATCCATGTCAGAGATCTTGTACGGAAAAAATGAACCAAATTAAAATCTCCTTCAGACTTACAAAAATATAAAGAACTTAGAAACAAAACTAAAAAATTATAGTATCTGATAAAAGAAACCTACTCACAATCCACCTCTAATCACAATAGTAACCTTAAGGATGTCTGGAAGTCAATTAACCACATATTACATCCAGGTAACCCACCATCTCCTAACCCTGATCCTAACCTGTCTCCCACTGAAATAGCCATCCAGTTCAATTCCTTTTTCATGAACACCATCAGTAAACTACTACCTTCTATCTCCAGATCTCTTCCTAACTCCACCCTTGCTTCTGATTTGTCTAGCCCTCACTTTGAAAAACACCCCAATCACCAAAAAAACACTTTTTCTCTTCAACCTGTGTCAACTGGCTATATCAAAACCTAAAGCCATGCTCTCTAACTGCTGATAACTTGACACCATACTTCCTAAAAATAACCGCCTGTTCCATTGCATACCCCTATCTATTCTGATAAATTGCTCACTGTCTGAATTTACTGTTCCATCTCTCTGGAAAAAAATTCTATACTATCCCCATCCATAAAGGAAGAAACTCTACAGAAATTTCCAGTTTTAGGCCTATAGCTATTCTCTCTCCACTCTCAAAAATCATGTGTCCATGCACTATTATTATGTCACCTATTACTAGAAAACCTTTTAACACCTACTTAGCATGGTTTTCGACTGAACCATAGTACTTCCACCACTCTCATTGCTTTTACCAATTCAGTTGCAAAATCCAGAGACAATAACAAACTAGTCTCTTGCCTATTCCTGGACATATCCAAGGCATACAATACTGTGTCTCATCCTTTGCTCATTTCTAAACTAACAGAACTTAATCTTTCTCCATCCACTATCTATTGGTTTAGCAGCTACCTGTCCAATAGGCAACAACCTGTTAGATGGCTTTCTACACTGTCCCCTCCTTTGCCAGACACCACAGGTGTACCCCAACTTAGATCTTAGGACCTCTTCTATTCAACATTTTTACTAACAATCTTTATAAATCCTGACCCAACTCAACTGTCATCCAATATGCAGACGATTCTACAGTCATCACCTCCTCTGATTATTTCTCAGACCTGCTTTCCAAAACCCAGCAAACTTTCACAATTATTGAGACCTGGCTAACCAATAACCAGCTAATACTCAATGCTAAGAAAACTAAACTACTTCTATTTCTGCCTTAATCACACTCTCATAACACCTCAGCCTTCACTATCACTTCGTTAGACAACACCACCATCAATGTTGAATCCCAAACCAAACTACTAGGGGTCATAATTGACAAAAAACTAAAGTTCGACCTTCATATAAATTACTGTATGAAAAATACTAACCAAAAGCTTGGCCTACTATACTGTAACAAAAGATATCTTTCGCCAGAGGCAAGATGGTTACTCACTGTTGCTTATCTCCTACCTTGTCTCTATTATGGCTCACAAATCCTCACTAATCTACAGGCAACACTACTGAATAAGATGGAAAATACATATCACAAAATAGCTAGCTTTGTCGCCAACACTCAAACTAAATCCTATTGCTGTTTGGCTTTGAAAACACTGAACTGGCTTGAGTTCCCCCAATCAACTTCTTTTCTATCAACTTAATATTATCCACTCCATCCTCTACAAACCCTACTTCTGCCCTAACATTTCCAACATCTAAATTACTACCTCCCAACCAGAAAACTTAGAAGCACCAACAAAACCTCCTTGACATCTATAAACCTAAAAAAATCAATTGGTGAAACCCTCTACAACTATTTTCCCCTCTATCCACTTGAATAAGCTACCTTTAACAATCAGATGTATTACACAGCACCTCCCATTTAAAATTGTCTTAAAAGTCCACTTTACAAATATCTTGATTTGCTTCTGTACACAACCACCGTGAACTTAATCACCCGACCCTCTCTGTATACATCCCCTTCTCAATTTGTATGTAATTCTTACTACAGAACTCTAACTCCTAATACCTTTTTCACTCAGTTTCTCCACTACTTATATTTACCTCCCTCCCTTCTTTTCCCACTTAGAATCAAGTGAAATCTGAGAAAGGGGAGTAAGCTAACTACTATTAGTCTCCTCTCTTATTTACAAATTTAAAAAAAATCTCTAATTTTTCCCTCTTTAATCCATAGCCATACTTTTTCTATCACCTGCTCTCTACATGGTGAAGGCCTTATGCATTGGAGATATATGAAAGACTTTTTTATTGCCTTTTTTAAAATAACACCTTTAAACTTTCATGTTACAATTGTGAAGCCAAGCATTATAATGCATGTTTATATTACCTTATGCATACTGTATTGTTTGCAAATATTGTTATGGTATATAATACTTTGTGGAGCTTTTCTCCCCGGGCCTCTGCTGAAAAAGGGTGCAAGCTCAGTCAGACATTCCCGGTCAACAAATGTCAAATAAATAAAATAAAATAAATAAATAAAATAAAATATTATCCATGCTGTGTTAGAATGTGTGTTTAGGGTATTCAAGACACATTTCAGATGTTATGATACTATTGTTGTCAGTATGCAGGCTCCCTGTCTTTGCTCACATCACATATCTCACTCCAACCATGAGCACCTCAAAAACCTTCATCTGGGAATGAGAATGATAGCAGTGAATAGGAGGATGATGAAGATGGACAGATCTTGCCCAGTGAATACCAGGTACAGTTCAGGAAACCACATAAACATGGCAATGTGCTGTATAGCTCTATGTATGATTGTAACATACGTTTGTCAAAACCACACAAATCATACTCACACATAGAGTATTTAAAATTATCTTGCTGAGCAGGGTGCTGGGTATGGAGAAGAGGGTGTTTTCTGTTCACACTGTGACTCAGACATTACCACACAAATAGAAGAGTCTCAAATTGGTATTTCATCATTTGCACAGGTGATATACTACAAAACATTAAGCAAGCCATAAACAGTATAGGCCACAGTACTACTGTACTTGTCAAAGAAAACTATGGCATGGCTAGCAATCCCCCATGTTTACCACTATGTTTAGCAGAGACAATGAGGTTCATCTGAGCTGGATGTTGCTGAAATGCTGAAATGCTTTCTGAGGGAACTTGCCAGCTAAGATGCATCAGAGCAGCTCACCCCCTACTAGACTTCATTCAGTGTTCTTGGATAACAACCTGCACATCTATACTAATGCCAGTGCATAACCTGGCATTATTATGCCTCTGCTATATGCACAGTATGCATGGGATTCAGAAAGGGGGTTACTATGAGTCAAGCTTCCAATGTTATAATTACTGTTAAGTGTGTCATTCTCTCATGCTGTATTATAGTAAGGGTTTAGTCTAATGCTTTACTGTCATGTCTGACAGTTATATGCTTCCTGCATGGGTAATATCTTTGGATGAATAAAAGTGCCTACAGAAGTTAATAGCTTTTTCATTAAGAGGTGACCCTGTTCTATTCAGATGGCTTTAATTAGTTACGTGTTTTTTCCTTTACTGTTTACAAGCATTTCATGATGTCATTATCTCACTAACAATGCTTATACTGACATGCTTTCTTTCTTTATGCTGACATGGCTACATTGCATCTGACTAATTGAGAGGTAATGAAAATATCTCACATTAGAAATCTGACTGCTATTTTAATATTTTTATCTTCAAGAAAAACACATGCTCTTCTGAAGTTTAGAGAAATCAAAAAGTTGTAAATGGACAAAGAAATATATTATTTTCTTATTCAATTTAATAGCTGCATGACAAATACAATTAAAAGCTTACATGGAGAGAATTAACTTAAATGCATAATTTTGGCAGATTTTATACTAATCTTCCAAAAGTGGAGAAAAACATTTCCTTCTGTACGCTCTGTAGGAACTCTTCTGAAAAAAAAGGATCCTCCTAATCCATTAAAATGGCTATTAATGATAAAATTGTGTGGTTAAGAAACTGTTCCCTGGTGTTTATTAATGTTTGTCTTTAGTGATATCTGCCTTTGATATCGATCAGAAGTTATACAGCTCAGATTATGTTAAATGATACTCACAACGGATGCATAGGAATGGGACTTTCCGTTATTTGATAAGTATGAAAGTATAAAATTAGATACATTATACAAAATATGATTATGAATGGTTAGTAATCATTCATACAGATTACTTCTTTCTTAGTTTACATCTTACTATGTTAAAATAAAATGGACTAATTTAAAAGATATCAAAAGAGAAAAAAATATTAATTAGTCTCTGATAACTGTTGGACACTGAAAATGCAATAATGAGAAATTATTTTTACTTCATTGCTGGCTATTGACATTTTTTTCTTTTGAGTGAGTTGAGTTGACTTTTAGAGATAAAACTGAATAAATATAAGTGACTGGGTTGTTCAGTTCCTTTGCTGTCTTGACAAACGTCTGTTTGGTCTAACTTTTTGCTGCATTTATTTTCTTCTTTAAGGTACCACAGGATTGTCTGTAACTTTGGTGGGTTTTATATTACTTAGAAAAGCTATGAATTAGTGGGAGTTTTGTTTTTAATTTTATAACATGAAACACCAATGAAAAAAAGGCAACCCTAATTGTGTCATGTGATTAGAGCTTTCTTGTATTCTTAGGTTTGACTTCACTGAGTGTTGTGACTACATAAAATTGAAATACTGAAACTAAAAGTGGAAACTATCACATGCAAGAAAGACTGCTGAGCAGAGGCTCTGTTGATGTGATCATATTCAAAAAAAGCATGACACTAACAAAGATAACACTGCAATGCTGCATGGATGTCAAGTAGGAGTTTCTATATTATGTAGAATGAAGACTTTGCTGTGCAGATTTACAATGAAACATTGTGCCTTACTTAGCTGAAGCACAAAGCATTGTAAATGCAATAGTTAAACCTAATAAAATCATCTAGCCTACAAACCATAGTATGTCACTCTGGAAAACAGTGAAAAACAATAACTTATGTTTAGGTGGCTGCACCCCTACACCCTCACTGAAGGGAGGTTTTTGTCTACACAATCCCAACCTTTCTCTCTCTATATTCTCTCTTTTTCTTTCCTCTCTCTCTTTATATATATATATATATATATATATATATATATACATATATATATATATATATATATATATATATATATCTATATATATATATATATATATATATATATATATATATATATATATATATATATATATATATATATATATATATATATATATATATATATATATATATATATATATTTATTAAAAAAAGTATATATATATATATATATATATATATATATATATATATATATATATTGTATATACATATGGATGCAATTTATTTTGTTGACTGCTGACATTGCCAACAAAGTACAGTGCTGTGTTTTATTTATTGACAACACTTGTTTCGAACAAAGTACAGTGCTGTGTTTTATTTATTGACAGCACTTGTTTCGAGGGCTGAGTTTATCAAATGCAGGAATGTCAATTGTTTGGTGCACTTAGAGTATGTTTTTGCTTATAGTAATTTGCTGTGTATGCTAATGCTGAAACATTTCAGGCACGTCAAAAGTTTAGGCATTAGACGTGGGAGTGCATGTGTGAGTAAGACATAGGTAAGAGTGTGTGCTAGTGTGTGGGAAGTATATATGAGTGACGTGTGTAGTGGAACTCTTAGGGACAGTTTTTTTTTAAAGGTTATATGTAGGGTTATGGTTAAGGGCAGGGACAGAGTTCGGGTTAGCACACATGAGTATGTTGGCACAGGGGGTCATTAGACATATTTTATATATATATATATATATATATATATATATATATATATATATTATATATTTTTAATATTACATTTTGGTATCTGGGTAAGTAGACTGGTTGACTTTGTAATCATCAGCTGGGATCACTGGGCAGAAATTACAGTGTCAAAGAATACAATCTGTGTATAGCATCAAGCATTTACATAGGAGCAGGTATATTTATTACAGCAATTATCAAAAGAAGGTTTGAACAAAGGAAATGACATAATTATATGATAGCATAGCAGAAAATTTACAATTAAAATAATTTGAAGAGCAACTTTTACAATGAGAACACCAAGACACTTAGTAATGGTTGAACAAGCAATAATCATGATACAAATATTTATTAACAGATGCACATTTAAACTTTTATTATTTGTAGCTTGATTTGCTGAACTAATGTTAATGTTCAGGATTTATTATTACACAAAGGCACGAAGGGCTTCATTATCAGAGCACCTATGGAGAGCAAAGAGGTATTATTGCATGCTGTTTTCTTGCAGTGTGCTCATCTTTGGATGGAAAGTTTTTTTTGTAATAATCAACTGTTTAGATACTATGCAACACTTTCACATTGCAGTTCTTGTTTTTCTTTAGTCATGGTGAGATGGCAAATTTTGTTTTTACTGCCTACTCGTCTGTTACGTCTTTTGAATATTAAGCTCTTCTTTTTCATTTTGTAAAGCATCAATACTGTGTTTTTTGTGGATTTTTTAATATTGAACAGGGTAATGATCCAGCAGCTGCCACTTTTAAATAGAGAACCAAAGCATGTTTATTTATTTACAGTCTGCTGACAGGGTTAGTCAACTGGCCAATCTGGGGAAACTTGAGGTGGTAGTCATACTAACTTGGGGGAATCTGGCCAGGGCACTGAGGGACTTTCCCTACTTTTTTCTGAGCTCTAGATGATACCAAAGGGTATCACCTAGTTCTCAGAAAAGTAGCGGCCTCCAGAGGGCTTTCACTAGTGTTTAGAAAATTCCAAAATGGAGAAGGAAAGGGAAAGCAGTCTTGAGTGTGCAGTTCTGCTGAATACTGAAATATCACTAACAGACTATAAAAGAGGAGATAGTTGAAAGAGTTTCCTAGAAACGTCTGTGTTGCTAGATATGATGGATGGAGATGAGCCAAATGCTGATAAGGAAGTAAGCTGGAGTGCTATGGGGATGATGTGTTGGAAAAGGTAACAGAAAAAATGCTGCCAGATAAAACAGGAAAGAAGCTTGATTACCAGAATGTGTGGACAACATTTTAGAGATACGCTTGGTCAGTAGAGTAGATTGCTTTAAAGGCATGCCCCTGCAACTGGGTGTTTTTTGTGAGTAGTAAAAAAAAAACTTCTAAGTAACAGAAATATTAAACAGAGGAAAGAAAGATAGTGCGACTGAAGCTGAAAGAAGGCAAAGACTGATGCAAGGACAGCAAAACCAGAAAGGTAAGATCAGTGGTAAGAATCATTAATGCCTACACTAACTGTACACAGTTTGTATTCAAAAACATCCCTACTACATTTTTTGTGTTTTCTAGACACTCAGAAAGATTACACTAATTGTGCATGTAGTCTACACTTTGTGGTAACCTTTATGAATCCCTCTCAATATTTAAGTCTGCAAGAAAGTCAGTAGGAAAACCAACATTAGCAGGAATATGGTGTGAGTTATGCTTGTACTATCTTTTCGCTCAGAAAGATGTACACTTAGTGTACACTTAGTGTAGGTGTCAATGAATCCTAGGGATGGTATGAAGTTATGACCAGTAGTATTTTACCTTTGGGGTCTAAAATACAGGACAGAAGAGCTTTAATAGACTTAGGAACAGAAGATTTTTGTGAAATTGCTTTTAAAACTTTTACTTCAATTTAAAATGTACAAAAGTAAAAGGAATCCCAGAAGACAAAGCTGTAGCACAATTCTTTTAATAAAAACAGACCTTGACAACAAATGGTGAGCGCTTTCATACCAAAGTGTTTCTTCAGACAAATAACATTACAGCAAAACACATTTATATAGTAAAACAGCAGTCATCAATTATTAAATGAGCAATTATCACTTAACTAAATCCCTTGATTTTAGAATAGGTCTTAAAGAAACCCTGTCATTGAGGCCAGGTTTCCTTTCAGCATTAAACCTTAAAATTCACTGACATTTCCTCCTCACAAATCCTCTCAAAGAGCATTCTATTAGTTTTCCCTATATAGTAACTGTTGCAATCTTTGCTGGTAGCTAAGCTCGTGAGCACATTTATGCCATAAAAAAGTGTGATGCTACAAATGCTTTAGCTAAACATGTGTTAGAATCGGACTTGCAACATAGTTTTGTTTTTAAAGTAATGGAGGTAGTGTTTAACATTCCCAGAGGTGGTGATTTAAAAAATTATACTGAACAGAGAGAACTTCAGTGGATTTTGAGGTTTGGTAAGCATGAAGAATAGATGGCTTAGGTTATGAATATTACAAAGAGATGAATGAAAATGGGAAAGTAATATTCTATAAAATATTAAATAAATGACTTAAGAAATGAATATCAGATGAAGAGATTCATAGGTTCATAGGTTCATAGACAGGTACTAGGCTATCAGCCCAAGGGCCTATGTAAGCCTAGCCAACAAGGTTCCCTGGCTTACGCCACCCAAGAAAGTTAATTTCCTGTGCCCCTGTCGAGCAGAGCCACAGACATGATCCCCGGGGTGTATTTCCTATTTCCCATCCACTCATCAAGATTTTTCTTGAAGAGTGTTAATCAGGAACTTTGCTTGACATAGATGGGTAGCTTGTTCCAGAGTATAGGAAGTCTCTGGAACAGGAATCTATCCCTCCAGCATGTCCTGTTTATTGTGGTGACAAGGATTAGGTCCCTACAGCATGTAGCTCGGAGGGATTGGGATTTCTTTATGTGTAGCATGTCCAACAGCTCTGGGTTTAACATAGCTTTATATGTTAGGCAGAGATCTCCTTGGAGTAGACGATATGCTACAGGGTAAAGCTGGAGTTTTTTGAGATGGTCAATGTAGGGCATCTGTTTGAGGCCAGTAATCCTCTTTGTGAGGTACTTCTGTGGCCTTTCCAGCTGCTGCAGATGTCTTGTGAGGTACATTCCAAAAGACGAGTTGTACTCTATAATGGGTCTAATGAGTGCTGAGTAGAGGGGAACAATGACCTCTTTTTTCCTAGATGAGAACCCTTTTGTGATGAGGTGTGCTGCATAGAAGGATTTCCTGACTACTGTGGTGATGTGATTATCAAAGGAGAGGCTACTGTCCACCTGGGTCCCAATGTCTCTTATCACACATTGGGTGTTAAGTAGACTGCTGTTTATGTGGTAGTTCATGGGCACAGAATTTTTACCAAAGGGGATGACAATGTACTTTTTGGCATTGAGCTTGAGGCCATACCTCTGGCACCAGGCATCTGTCTCAGTAAGGTCCTTCTGTAGGAAGTCCACATCATTTGGGGACTCGACTATGGCTCCTAGTTTGCAGTCATCTGCAAACTTCATTAGCCAGAGGCCTTCTGTGTTAGCCTGAACTTCAGAGAAGTAGATACCAAACAGGAGAGGTGCCAGGAATGAACCCTGTGGTACTCCATTTGTCACTGGTTTGAAATCAGATTTGGAGTCTGCAACTTTTACAGTGTTGGTTCTGTCAGTGAGCCAGTTGGCAACCCATCTTGTGATGCAGAAAAGATAAAAATTAGGAGACTCATTAAATAAGGGTGTCCATTAAATAGGTGTCATACTGGTAATGAATGCAATAATTCAAACGTATATGTGAAATGAAAGAAGAAAAACAGGAGACAGGAAAAGGAGTTATATTACCGATTTGTCATATGAACATGACTGATTATGGCTAAAATATGATACAGATAAATGAAATAACTGCACAAGTGGAGGAACTATTAAATAAAGCTGAGTTATAATTAAATAAGGCAAATGATTTTCTGAAACTAAAATAAAAGTGGAATATAAAGGAAATAAATATATTAGGAGTGAAATTTGGAGGAAACCGAAATTTAATAGAACATTAGAAAATAATGTTGGAAGAAATAAAAAAGTTAACATGGTGTATGAGTTTTAGTCTACCATTTAACAAAAAATTGTATCTGTTAAACACATACATTTTAGCAAAACTAGCATATTTGGGGGGTACATGTTTCTAGCTAAAATGGAAAGAGATGTGTTAAAATATGTTTTAATTTTTATTTTGGCATCAAGAATGAAGCCAGTAAAAAGCGTGATATGCAATAAATAATAATAATAAGAAGAAAATTTGAACAAAAAAAGTCCTGTAGTGTCCTTAGTATCAATGTATTTTTGGGGGAGGGTAATGCAAAAAGTAAAAGGCAGAGAACTTCAAATAACAAGAAAACTGTTATATGTAAAGTATGGAAATATAAAGGAGGGAAAAGAAGTAGCAAATTAGAAAAGATGGAAGGAAAACAATATGAGAATAAAATAAAATTATGAAAATGAAAGTGAATGATATTTATAAAAACAGAAGATTATGGCATAACAATATTATGAAGAAATATTATATGGTATGTCATTAGAAGCAATTAACAGAAGACATAAAAGGCAATAACATGTAAGGGGAACATTTTTGAATTTTTATGAAGTAGGGGATTTTTTTGAAGAATTTTATTGGATATGTTAAAAAGAAAGAAAGCATATATAATCAATATAATAAAGAAAAAAATAACAAAACATTGTTTTAGCATGTAAAAAATAACAGTTTTGAATAAACAGCACAGACACTCTGGCACTTGGCAGTCCAATAACAGGCAAAGGAAAAACAAAATAAACTTAAAAAACTCCAAAACACTTTTAATATGTAAAACAAATAAACGTGGCTTAGTGCTTTCATCAGTACACTGACATCTTCAAAACCACAAAACAAAATAAAAGCCAGTTTAAATACTTTTCAAGTAAGTAAACCCCCCTCCTAACGATGAAGCAATCAATGTGTAACAAACCGACCTGTAATAAAAGTAACATGCACAACTAAACACTGGTTAAGAACAGCAGTATAAAAAACATTTAAAGCACTGGAATGCCAGTAAAAAACATATACAAACATATACAAATTTGTTAAAAAATCTCAAACCATATTGTGCCTTCTTTTAAGTTCACTGGTAATGGAAACACTTTCATTTAAGCCTGGGAAATTGGTGGCATTTAATCTTAGTTGCCACACCATTTCCCTGTGCATCAGTAAATTTTTCCAATCACCACAAAAAGGACCATTATGTACCTGCTCTAGCACTAGAAACGTAAACTTGTCAAAACCATCACAAACCATAGAGTGGCGTGCCAGTGCTCTTTTGTTGTCAAGTTTCTGTATGCTGTTATGTGTGTTGATAAATTCTATGGTTTAACCCATTAATCATCTTGCCAATGTAAAAGGCTTGGCAGGACTGACAGATGGCAAGGTACACCACCATCGTAGAGAAACAATTAAATTTACCCCCACAAAGCAATTTTTTGGCCACACTATGCAACCATCCACCATAATTGTCTTCAATAAATCTACACTGTTTGCGTCTTACACATTTTAGAGTGACCAGCCAAGTACCCCCATTCACCTATGATTTCCTCTCCAACAAATCTTTGATGCTGTTTTTTCTTTTGTATGTAAAGCTTGGCATAGACTCTCCAATAGATGTAGTATTTTCATCACATTTAAACAAAAAACAGTTTTTGTAATAATATTTTCAATACCCTTTACATCAAGAGTGTAATACAAAATAATATTGTTATTAAAATTGGTTGTTTTAAGAATATTGTTGTCATTGCACACCCCTTGTTTAATAATAGAGCCGTACTTGCCTACACTTTCAGCTTTAACCCCTTCAAGAGTACTTTCCAAAAGATGATTGGGAAAGCCCCTCTTAAGAAACATATTCCTTATTGTTTCAAATTCCCTCATACATCAGCCATCATTAGATGTAAGCTTGAAGGCTCATATAAATAGGTTTTTTGCAATGTTCTCATTTGGTGGCTGGGATGACAACTGGCCTAAAACAAGAAAGAGTTGCAATAAGTAAGTGTTCGATACAGGTGAGTCTCTATTCCTGCATCTTGTGACCACAACATTTTTAGGTCTAAAAAATTAATCTCGTGGTAGCCTACATGACGTGTAAATTTTAGAAAATCAGTGCTAGCGTCCAACAGGGTAAAAAATTCTTCTAACTGTACAATGTCCCTTTGCTAAACCAACAGCAAATCATCCAAATATCTAAAATATCCCTTACAGAACTTAAACAAGGGAATGTTAAACAAGATAGATCGTTCCCATTTTAATAGAACCCCATTGGAAAATATGGGAGCACAACCGGCCCTCATAGCAACACCTGTAACTTGCTTGTAGTATTCACCATCAAATCTGATAAAATTGTTGCTCAAAATAATCTCCATAAACTCACTAATAAGACTACAGTCATTACAGAAAGGTTGCTGTAAGATTTGAATTCAAATAGGAATCCAAGAAATAGCGTAATGAAAATTTATTTATCCGCTTTCGTCCGTGGACTTCATCAGAATGAAAAACAACAGTTACACGTTCAATAAATACTTAGCAAACAATTAAAAATTCAATTAAACAATTAGCTAAAAAGGTTTCTTGATGCTAATCAATCAACTAACCCTAAATGTTAATTAAAATGAAGGGGAACTATATCTTTATCTTTTTTAACTTGAAGTTTGCGATATTTTAAGAAACATTTTACATTAATGGACTCATTGAGTCCTGGATGAGAGTCTGATTTAAGCCTGATTTGCCAAACAGTTTCTCGTTGTAGTAAATAGTTTTTAAAATCACCATCTCTCATGTCTTTGTGGCAAACCTCCAATATGGAGAACATCAAGAAACCTTTTTAGATAATTGTTTAATTGAATTTTTAATTGTTTGCTAAGTATTTATTGAACGTGTAACTGTTGTTTTTCATTCTGATGAAGTCCACGGACGAAAGCGGATAAATAAATTTTCATTACGCTATTTCTTCGATTCCTATTTGAAATCATACCTCCTCCTTGGCCGTTTGTTGTTTGCCTTTTCGTTGGCACCTTGCTTTGTTCTTTGCTGTAAGATTTAATCACATCAACAAACCAAACCAAGCCCTCTTCATGTGCTATACAAGAAAAAAGAGTTTTAACATCACAGGTAACAAGCACAGTGTCTGAGTCAAAACAAACATCTCTAAGTTTGTCCAACAAGTCCCAGAAATCTTTAAGTATGTGCCTGAACCTGGAAAATAAGTTCTTTAACTTGTTGTCAATATATTTTGCCATGGGTTCTATCATGGATCCTGCTGAGGCCATGACTGTCCCTAATGGAGGGTCCTGTATGTCTGAATGTATTTTTGGAATCCTAAAAATAGGTGGAATAATGAGATTTTGCACTTTTAAAAATTCAAACAAGTCAGAGTTGAGCTGTTCAAAGAGAAAATACTCCTCCAATGCCACCCTGATGCCCTTGTAAGCTATATTAATCTCAGTAAGGGACACTGGGCAGTATGGTTCCATATCACATAAAAGGCTCAACATACGTCCATTGCAGTCTGTGTTGT
The DNA here is from genome assembly GCF_019279795.1 of Protopterus annectens. Classification (NCBI taxonomy): domain Eukaryota; kingdom Metazoa; phylum Chordata; order Ceratodontiformes; family Protopteridae; genus Protopterus; species Protopterus annectens. Next base: position 288,507,056 of record NC_056741.1, on the reverse strand, counting down.
ACATGATGACAAGACAACCCCCTTTGTCTGGTTTCATGCATCTAATTTCCCTGTCGTTCAATATTGAATTCAAAATGTGTCTTTCTTCAGTGTTCAAGTTGTAAAACTGGTGATTACCTTTACTGGCCAACAGAGCACAGATCTCTTTTTCACATATTTTTTCATAGAAGTGAAGGACAGCGTGTAAGGGGGGGGGGGGAGCTTTCAAGGCTTTTCCTCTTGCAGTTTGTAATACTCACATCATAAGTACTTTGCCTGTACACACTGAGCAGAGTGGAGGAGAGGTGTTGACTATATCCTGTTTTTTTGGATTATTTATACTGATTATTGTTTCTAGCAATTTATATATAGCACTTTTTATTGCCTGCTGCTTAGTTTTTTAGTGTATTTTATCTATTAACTAATCTGCACGGGTAACTGATTTGTTTGTAGTTAAAAGCATTCTGTAGAGTCTCATTGCTCCTTTATCTGTTTAAAAAGTCTCATTTTGTGGCTTTCTGTAGTGCTTACTGTCTGTAGGCTAATATCTTAGTATTGTCCCCACCCTCCTTCCTTGTTGGTGTCTTGCTGTTATACTTGGTGGCTTTGCAGTTGCCCGCCCCTACTGTAAATCTGATCTGGGACACTTCTCCCAGTCTAGTGTCATTAGCTCATTCTGCCTAATACAGAGAGAACATTTGATAAGGCCTTCTGTTTCTCCTTTTTCCCTTTCAAAAAAAATATATATATATTTGCCTGAATCTCCTTGTGTTCTGACTGTGCTTCTCAAACATTTTGGAAATATAGCGTATATTTTAGAGCATTTATTGTAACAGTAATTGCCTTAATATTGCTACAACTCAAGTGCTCTAGGTTACACTGCATCTGAATTGTGTGTTTTAGCTGCTTTTCTGTATATATAGACTTCTCTGTATATGTAGACTAGCTACTTATGCTGCTGTATTACTGCCTCTTAAATCGTTTTTCAGTTGTGCACTTGCCTTGCTTCATTTAAAAAGTTTTAAATTGCTAATTTTGTAGAGTTTTAATTTAAAATAAAATTAAAAAATGTATTTACATCCATACCGAATGACATAGGTATACAGTCAGTTAGAAAATCATTGGTTAGTGAGGCATCTTTTAGTAATGACAGAAAAATTTTGATATGTCAATTACTTGAACTTTTGTTATATAATAATGTTTTTCTGTTTGGAGATAAGCGTTATTTGCAACAGTGGGGTGTAGCCATGGGCACCCCCTGCGCTAATACGTACGCTAATCTCGTAGTCTTCCATTGGGAGAGAACCTATTTATTCAAGCATGAAATGTTTAAGTATGTTAAGTTATACAAACGCTTTGTGGACGATATACTTATTGTGTGGGAAGGCTCCCAACAGGATTTTGATGAGTTTCTGGTTTATCTAGAGACTACTACTTCTTTTCTTAGGTTCACTAGAGAGGTCTCGCCTACTGAGATACACTTTTTAGATGTGTTTCTGAAGTTAACTGACTGTGGATCTATTGTTTCCTCTTTGTATAGAAAACCGGTTTGGAAAAATACCATCCTCACTTTTGACAGTATGCATCCCAGATATACATTTTTTGGAATTGTCAAAAGTCAATTTGTGAGAATCATGAGACTTTGTAAGGAGCGACAGTCCCTATTAGCTGAGGCTGATTTTATGGAGTCCCTTTTCATAGATAGGGGCTATAAACCTAGTATGATGAGAGCCATTAGACATAGTGTTCTGGGTTCCTTGGATTCCCCCTATATTGAGAGAGATTTAGTGACTAGTAAATTTGTGAGTTATGATAATTGCAAAGGTGTATATGGTTCATATAGTACTGATAATATTGTTAAATATATTATTAAATATACTAGTGACATCAAGAAAATACAGGAAGTTATCTCTAGGAATTTGAACGTTCTTATAATGGATTCCAACACCAGAGGATTAGTAGGTGGTAGACCTAGCTTCTTGTACAAAAATTGGGAAAACCTTAAACGCATTCTGTGTAATGATCATATTAACTCGAATTCTTCTGTTATTTATACATCATTGACTCCAGGTACTTTTGCCTGTAATCACTGTAACAGATGTAGTTATATAACCAGTACACAAATATACCAGCATCCTGTGATTAATTACAGATTTACTCCCAGGTTTCATGCAACTTGTGACACCAGAAACTTAATTTATCTTGCCAATTGCGTGATATGTCAAGCCTTCTATGTAGGTCTAACTAAAAGGAGGTTACAAGATAGAATTTATAATCACCTAAACGATATTCGTAAAGGTAATGAGACTAACGCATTGGCTAAGCATATAATTGAACATACTTCTCATAATTTTTGTTTTAGAGTTTTACAAGTGGTGAGACAGAGCAAGCATGGTGGGGATTCTGATAATGAATTAGCTTTAGTGGAGCTGAAATGGATTTTAAAACTCGGCGCACACTTACCCCCAGGCTTAAATAATTATGTATCCATCAAACCGGTTCTTGAACAAAAGAATCTTTAAATTCTTAATTTTTAATTTTTAATATAGTCTGTGATAAAGTTTTATTTATTTGTTTTTATTATTCATTTTATAAATTAATGACGTTGTTTGTTATAGCAGCCATTGCTACATAAATTATTTGGACTTTATCATTGTATTAGTAGTGTGTACTTTAAAAGTTAATTGCCTATTAGAATGAAATTTTCCCGCGCACTGTGTTATTTAAGAGATTTTGTTTTTTGCATATTGTTGTCTGATGAAGCGTAGGATACACTACGCGAAAGCGCTTACCTTTTTTCATGTACTGTTGGATCAATAAACAATTGGTTTTTGGATTTCAACTTGTTGCTTAAGAGTCGTCCTTGGGGTATACTGGTGGCTAGATTCCCCGTTTACTTTTTTCACATTTATTATAACAGTAATTGCCTTAATATTGCTACAACTCAAGTGCTCTAGGTTACACTGCATCTGAATTGTGTGTTTTAGTTGCTTTTCTGTATATATAGACTTCTCTGTATATGTAGACTAGCTACTTATTCTGCTGTATTACTGCCTCTTAAATCATTTTTCAGTTGTGCACTTGCCTTGCTTCATTTAAAAAGTTTTAAATTGCTAATTTTGTAGAGTTTTAATTGCATTTACTGTTTAGGGCTACACACTCAAGTGTGTTAGCCTTTTCTGTGCTTATTTACTGGATTATTTCATTGTTCAGCCTGATTCAACAAAAAAAAACACTATATCTTGTTTGCTCGTTTCCCACCTTTCCTAGCCAGTCCATATCCCAGGCTTTGCTTGTCTCAGGACTTTATTTTCTGTGTTCAGAGCTATCCAGACCCTGCTGTGGTAGAGGGAAGTCCTACTGCTTACTGGTGGGACTGGTGAGCATTGTACTGTATAATGCTAGAGGAGTGGTTTCCAGCTCTGAAATTGTAATTTTATTAGCCTTTTTGGGCTGATTTCTATCCCTTTCAAGTTTCTGGCTTAAAAAGTGTGTGTTTGCACATTTTTCACATTGTGCAGCACTGCGAGGCTACAGTTAAACTATTCTAGGTGCCAGAAAGTCTGGTCTTCAAATTTTCCCTTAGAAGTAGCTGGTTTCTCAGTAGTAGCACTAAAATCTGAACCCCTGTGACTAGCACTTGCTCTAGAACCTGCTGGAAAGCACTAGGAAGCCTGAAACTGATACAAGCACTCAGCTCTCCTTGTCAATAAGGAGAAATTAATCATAGGCACTAAACAGCCTATAATTGCAAAGCACCTTCCAAAAAGCACCTAAACAAGCATATCCAAGGGTCAGCTTCCGGTGATTTCTCCTGTCCACTTGGTGACTCTGGGCATACTGGGGCAATGCGGCAACTGTCTCATGTACACAGACAATCCTCTCCTTCCACCACCCAACACTACAACCTGCGAGATATGCACTTACATAGCTAAACTGGAAGCAAAGCTCTCTCCAGCCAAGATTGTGCTAGACAGTCAAGAGGAGAAGGTTAACACCTGCATTACACCTCAAGCAACTCATAGCCCCTCAAAACCCACATCATCAACACCCACACATAGCAACACTAAACCCACATATGTGGAGGCCCTTAACATTAACCTGCCCAAGCAACAAGGACCTCTGAAGCTGAAATGCAAACAAACACCAGTCACAACCAAAGTGACACATAGCTCACAACACCAGTGTTCCACCCAACAACAGCCCCTAAGGCAAGACAATGTACTCAACACTTTAGTGACTCGATAGTCAGGCACACTGATGTCCCATTCACCAGACTGAACAAGGAGAAAATTATAGTCAGCTGCCTGTCACGTGCCAGGATCCGCCACATAACGCATGCACTCAAGTCACTCCACAACAAGTACAAATATGACTCTGTCATTGTCCATGCTGGAGTGAATGACTTGAGACATACCTCCCTGGACAACATGAAAAGAGACATGGAAGAGCTCTTGGATCATGTGACCCAGGCAGGTATGACCCTAGCCCTGAGTAGCATCCTGCTTTTGCCCAGAATGATACCACAGTATAAGGGCAAAATGATTGACTTCAACAATTGGCTAAGCTTCTGGTGTCATTCAAAGGGGATCCAGTATTTGTCTGCCTGGGAAGACATGATCGATAAACCACGATGCTTTGCAAGAGATGGTCTGCACCTATCACCCCTGGGATTCAGGTTACTGGCTAAAGCTCTTTCCACCCCTATAGTGCCTTTTTTAGGCAAGGTTCAAAGGATAAAACCACCACCATTACAGATACAAGCATGCAAAATCTGAAGGTAATGCTACTCAATGCTAGAAGTCTAAACCTCAAAATGCACTCTCTCTCAAGGCATTCCTAAAAATGGAGAACATCGATATTTGTGCAGTAACTGAGACCTGGTTCAAGGCTCCAGTGAGCACCCCTGCAATACTAGGCTACAATTCTTACCACACTTTTTGGCCACAAAACCAAGACCGAAACACTAAAGGTGGAGGAGTGTCCATATTCACCAAGGATATTCACACCTCCAGGCTAGTTGCCCAACACAATGCATCTGAAATTCTCCAGGTGAAAATAACACTAGGTAAGACTGCAATCCAAACTGTAGCTTGCTACAGGTCCCCCACCATGCCCCAAGATTCTTACTACACCTTTCTAAACATACTGGAAAATATTAAGATACAACCAAACACCCTAATACTGGGTGATTTAAACTACCCTTCCATTAACTGGGAAAACTACTCGGGTACCAACTCCTTTTCCCAACAGTTCTTGGAATTCATAAATTCCAATGCCCTGGATCAACTAATCCATTGTCCCACCAGGGGCTCCAATATCCTAGACCTGGTCATTACCAACATGGGATATAGATGCTCCACACCAGTTGTCACCCCCTCATTGGTCAGGTCTGACCATAAGCAAATCACCCTTAACATCCACATCCCACTCCCCCCCCCAGTAAGGAAACCTCCTTAAAAACTTCTCCAAAGCCAACTTCATGCTACTGAAGTCAGAAGTGACAAACTTCATGGCACCCACATGCTGATGGGATCTGGAAGTTCGATTGCAGAATCCTACACTAAGGCACTGTACGAGCACATCCACTCGTGCATGAATCGTGCCATCCCAAATAGAACCAAGATGCTCTTCTCCAAAAAAAGGATGCCAATCTGGTGGTCCCCTGCTATAAACAAACTATACAACAGAAGAAAGAAACTGTTGCAGAAAAGAGGAAAATCCCAGGATGCAAAAAACTTCCTCACCAGCCTCAGTAAGAAGCTGAGATCCCTCATAAAATCCTCAAAAGCTAGTTACGGAAATAAAATTGCCAAAGATTCCAAAGACAACCACAAGGCATTCTATAGTTATGTCAAGAATCTAAATGGCAATGCTCAGATCTGCTCTGAGCTACAACAGAATGGCATTAAATATACTGATCCCAAGGATATTGCCAATATACTGGCAGATCGATTTAGTGCCAACTTCACCCTCCTCTCACCCCCTAAAGGGCGTATCTCAATACCAAAAGATTGCCAAATTCCAGTAATCATGGCCACAAAGAAACCGCACTCTCCAAAGCTAAGAATACAGCATCCATGGGACCAGATGACATCATAGACTGTGTACTACATGAACTACAAAAATGAACTGGCACCTCACCTAAGTGTCATGTTTAATCATAGCCTCACCTCAGGCTTTGTGCTCACTGAGTGGCACACAGCTACAGTTATCCCACTCCACAAGGGAGGATCCACCTTGGATCCTGGTAACCACCATCCCATCAGTCTGACAAGCCTGATCTGCAAGGGCATGGAACGCATTATCATGGAACTTATAAACAAAGACATTGGCAACCTTCAAACACTGGACCCCACCCAGTTTGGATTTGTGAAGGGCTGATCTTGTCTCCTGAATCTGATTGACTTCTTCGAATCAGTCACCAGAGCTGTGGATGAGGGTAAGGCGGTCCACACAGCCTATCTGGACCTTGCCAAGGCCTTCTACACCATCCCCCACTCTGGAATCATAGATAAACTTACTAAGCTGGGCATAAATCCCCACGTCACTTGATGGGTTGCCAACTGGCTTACTGACAGAACCCAGACTGTAAAAGTAGCCGACTCCAAATCCACCTCCAGCCAATGACAAGTGGAGCCCCTCAGGGTTCAGTCCTGGGACCACTCTTGTTTGGCATATATTTCTCTGAAGTACAGGCCAACACTAACAGACTCTGGCTAACAAAGTTCACAGATGACTGCAAACTTGGAGCCATTATTGAATCCCCAAATGATGTGGATATTCTACAAAAAGGCCTTACAGAAACAGATGCCTGGTGCCAAAACCATGGGCTCAAGCTTAATGCCAAGAAATGTATAGTTATCCCATTTGGAAAAAAACATGTACCCATGAATTACCACATAGGTGGCAGGACACTAAACATTGAAAGTGTGATGAGAGACTTAGGGACACAGGTGGACAGTGGTCTCACTTTCAATAACCACATCGCCACAACAGTCAGGAAATCCTTCTATGTGGCACACCTCATCACTAAGGGCTTTTCATCCAGAAAAAAGGAGGCCATTGTCCCACTGTACTCATCCCTCATTAGACCCATTATAGAGTATAATGCCCCATTTGGTATGTACCTCACAAGATATCTGCAACAGCTGGAAAGGCCACAGAAATACCTCACCAAAAGAATCACAGGCCTAAAGCAGATGCCATATGCTGACCATCTAAAAAAACTCCAGCTATACTCTGTGGCATATCGTCTACTCAGAGGTGATCTCTGCTTAACATAGAAGGCCATGTCAAACCCTGAGCTTTTGGACATGCTCCACTTAAAGAAATCCCAGTCCCTCAGAGCCACACACTCCAGGGATCTAAACCTTGTCATCACAATGAACAAAACATGCTGGAGGGATAGGTTCCAGACCCAGAGACTCCCCATACTTTGGAATAGACTGCCCATACATGTCAAGAAGAGTGCCTAATTGGCCCTCTTCAAAAGGAACCTTGTTGATTGGATGGGAGATAGGAAATTCACCCCGGGGATCATGTCAGTCGCCCTGCTAGACAGGGGTCTAGAAAAGTAAATATTGTGGGAAGAAATATCCAGGGAATTGTATTGGCTAGGCTTGCATAGGCCCTAGGGTTGATAGCCTAGTACCAAACTATGAACCTATGAACCTATAATAGTTGCAAATTAATTTTATGGGTAGAAATTTTTAAATCCAACAGGGAATGATCAATTTTTGCCCTGTTGGAAGGGACAAAGTTAAAACTCTTAAGGAATACAGAATGATGTATAGGCTCAATCAATAACTCAGTGAAGTTGTAGATTTTAAAACAAAAAAAGAAGTTACAGTACTGGATTATTGCAAAGATCCTGTAGCGGGCACGTTATTACCGTCTCCGGTTCCCTTGTTGGTACCGCCGCCGATTCCTGAATTTGTTCGATCCCCTTTGGTTGTGATGATAATTCCTTTTGGGTCCATTGTTTGTACATTTGTTGGCAAGCCTCTCTGATCTCCATGGTGGTGTCCCCCCCAAAGGGGTCACCTGGTTGAAGTAGTCATCTGCGTTGGGTTCATTGAACAGGGGGATCTTGAAAAAGTGGGCCTTCCTGTTGTGTCAATGGTGGGGGTAGACCCTCTTTTGCTGGTAATCCTGGTCATCACGTGCCAGTTTTTTGTCTTTCCTGGCTCTAGCTTTTGAAATCTGGTGGTCCACCTTGGTAAATATTTGTTGAAACTCAACTTTATGTACTTCAAACAGCAAGTACATAGTAATTAACTTAACTAGTTGGTGCACAGACTATCTAATAATAGTTAATTTCCTGGTGTTGTCTTTAATAAGTAAACGGGTAAGATCCAAACCTGTTCTGTCAAAAAGATCCAACAACTCAAAGTGGAATACACTGTTAGCAATAACCCCTTGTGGATATTTCAAAAGCGTAATCCTTTTGGATCATGGCCCCTTTTAACATTCTCTTCCAAAAAACTTTATCACTTTGTAAGGACTTGTATTTATACAGCAACTTTTCTAAAGCTTTAATTTGTTTCCTTAATGTAAGTTGGTTGCTATTAGAAGTAAATATACTATTTGCTCCTTGTAAACTAGTAGTAGAATCCAACCAGCTGTTAACATTCACTGAGATAGAAAAGTCAGTAGGGTTACCAAAACTTGTACCTGTTTGTTCACCTTCACTGTGATTTAAAGTCATCCCATTGTCATTCAGGGGTGTAACTCTTCTCAACACTTCCTGACTGGAAGCTTGCATAATTTGTTGTACAATACACTGTGTAATCTGCTGGATAAGAAGTGTTAAATTAATGTTTTCCAGCATAGCAGAAGACTCAAATAATTCCTGTGAACTGCCTGAAGCCATACGGAAAATTTCCAAAAGGCAAACCAGAATATCAAAAAGGAAAATCCCCAGAAAGTGTAGAAGTCAGTAAATAAACAACACAAACACCCTGGCACTTGGCAGTCCAATAACAGGCAAAGGAAAAACAAAATAAACTTAAAAAACGACAAAACACTTTCAATATATAAAACAAATGTGGTTTAGTGCCTTCGTCAGTACATCAACATCTTCAGAACCACAAAACAAAGTAAAAGCCAGTCTAAATACTTTTCAAATAAGTAAACCCCACCCAAAATGATGAAGCAATCAATGTGTAACAGACCAACCTCTAAGAAAAGTAACATGCACAACTAAATAGTGGTTAAAAACAGCAGTATAAAAAAAACATTTAAAGCACTGGAATGCCAGTAAAAAAACATATACACATTTGTTAAAAAAATTTTAAACGATATTGTGGTTTTTTTTAAGTTCACTGGTAATGGAAACACTTTCATTTAAGCCTGGGGAATTGGTAGCATTTAATCTTAGTTGCCACACCATTTCCCCTGTGCATCTTTAAATTTTTCCAATCACCACAAAATGGACCATTATGTACCTATTCCAGCACTAGAAACTTAAACTTGTCAAAACCATCACAAACCATCGAGTGGTGTGCCAGCACACTTTTCTTGTCAAGTTTCTGTATGCTGTATGTGTGTTGATAAATTTTACGGTTTAACCCATTAATCGTCTTGCCAAATTAAAAGGCCTGGCAGGACTGACAGATGGCAAGGTACACCACCCTCTTGGAGAAACAATTAAATTTACTCCTGCAAAGCCATTTTTTGGCCACACTATACAACCATCCACCATAATTGTCTTCAATAAATCTACACTGTTTGCATCTTCCACATTTTAGTGTGACCGGCCAAATACCCCCATTCGCCTGTGGTATCCTCTTCAACAAATCTTTGATGTTGATTTTTTTTTTTGTACGTAAAACTTGGCATAGACACAGCCAGCCATGGGGGATTCACTATACAATCTCAAAATACTGAAATATCGAATCTCAGTATTTCGAGACTGAATAGTTGAAAAACCACATACACGAAAACCCACAATCATGAACACTACAATTGCGACCATACACACACACACACACACACACACACACACACACACACACGCACACACGCACACACGCACACACACACACACACACACACACACACACACACACACACACACACACACACACAAACCAGGACATAATCACACACACACATACACTTACCTAACTAGACAAACATAACAACACACACAAACACACTTAACCTACCTTTATAGCGGGGCAAGCCCCTGCACCCTCACCCCCTACTTATATATTTTAATTCCAAGGTCACACTAAACACACAAACACACAACAAACACCATCACACACATGCACACTAAAATCCCTACCCATTATCCCAAAACACACAACACTTACCTGAAACCCCAGATAAATCTGCAAACCGCACCCCACGTCACAAATGCGACACCACGATAGTGGCAGATTCAACATTTGTGGATTCAGCATAGTGTAGTTTCAGTTAACTGCACTTTTCACTATTTGGGCTCGACATACTGAATTTCGACATTTCAGTTCGTCGATATTGTCTAGTGTAATAAAAAGCGTTTCCAGGCGGCTCAGCAGAGTGATCTACGTAGCAGTGTAGTTTAACCAAGTTGCTTTTATTCCACAAACAATGAATAAAATTAGGTTCCAGACAAATTCAAGGACAAATACTGAACACAAGCGCTTTCGCCCGGAATATTCCGAGCTTTCTCAAGTAAAACAATGCAATAGTTACAACCCCTGTTTAAATGGCACCTGTTAAATTAATTAATTGATTTCCTTCTCAACTTTTAAAAGAACAGTTCTTATTTAAATTAAAAGAACATCTACAGTTCAAATGGAATGAATGAATGTTCATCCAAAATCAAAATATTAAATATTAAATATTACATTATACGCTAACAATCATAAAATCATTAAAATTACATATTTTGCATATAATTTAAAGACCAGATAGTTTAATGTTAAATGTCCCATTTACTGTTTTACGGAATATTTTATAAATTATAAATAATGTGGCAACTAATATGATTTTCCCAGAATGTCAATTCTTTAAAATTAAACCATTAAAAATGCTAAACAATGTTGTGAAGAGTGCAATAGCAGACAAGGGAATGTGGCCTTTTTACAAGCACTCTCTCAGCTGCCCTAACTTTAAGTTGAAGTTCATAGTTCTTGAGCAGGTCCCCCCTGATGTCAGGGGAGGGGACTGGGAGGCTACTTTGGAATACAGGGAGCTCATATGCCAATTGAGGCTAGATGCAGGAAAGTCACCTGGACTTAATAACACTATAAGCATTAGCTCAGTGTTAAGATTAAGAAGGGCGAGGCTATGACAGTTGTTTACTGGGGATTTTTATTCTTTTTTTCATTTTTTATTTTCATTTTTATTATTTTTTTATTTTTATTTTCATTCGGCCACATTCCCTTGTCTGCTATTGCACTCTTCACAACATTGTTTAGCATTTTTAATGGTTTAATTTTAAATAATTGACATTCTGGGAAAATCATATTAGTTGCCACATTATTTATAATTTATAAAATATTCCGTAAAATAGTAAATGGGACATTTAACATTAAACTATCTGGTCTTTAAATTATATGTAAAATATGTAATTTTAATGATTTTATGATTGTTAGTATATAATGTAATATTTAATATTTAATATTTTGATTTTGGATGAATGTTTATTCATTCATTCATTCCATTTGAACTGTAGATGTGCTTTTAATTTAAATAAGAACTGTTCTTTTAAAAGTTGAGAAGGAAATCAATTAATTAATTTAACAGGTGCTATTTAAACAGGGGTTGTAACTATTGAATTGTTTTACTTGAGAAAGCTCAGAATATTCCGAGCGAAAGCGCTTGTGTTCAGTATTTTGTCCTTGAATTTGTCTGGAACCTAATTTTAGTCATTGTTTGTGGAATAAAAGCAACTTGGTTAAACTACACTGCTACGTAGATCACTCTGCTGTGCCGCCTGGAAACGCTTTTTATTGGTCTTGTTCGTTGTTTTAGATATTGTCTAGTGTATCCGCTGTGAGTTATTGTTATTATACAATGACATTATTTAAGAAAAAAAAACACTTACTTTTCTTAAATAATGTCATTGCATAATGACTCTGTGCTACCCTACCACAGGTATCCTGGGGCATTTCTGATGTACTGCACATGTGTAAGGATCATGTTTTCATGCTTACGCAGTACATCAGTGCTGTGGAGAGGTAGCAATGGAGATAGAAAGATCTCTGTTGATTTTTAAGTATCTCACTATGTTAAATGAATTTAACATAGTGAGATATCTTTAAAAAAGCAATGGAGAAAGGAAGATCTCCGTTGCTTTTTTTTAAGCTATCTCGCTATGTTAAACAAGTTTAACATAGCGCGATTAAAGCAATGGAGATCTTCCTTTCTCTGTTGCTACCTCTGGACAAGAAAAAAAAAAATCGGGATATACTAATGGAAAAAGTCCGGGCAACTGGACCTTTTTCCATAAGTATATTCTCTGATTTACAACGAGCATGCTGGTTGGGCTGGCCAATCAGCGTGCTCATTTTTTAATGTTTAGGGCCAGTTATTGTATAATTATAATATAACAATGTATAAAATATATGAGGAATTGCTGCAGTACAAATCTCATCTGCATAGTTATGTAAATATGTGTCATGTTCATCATTGCTTTAAAAATATTGATTGTTATGACATATAAATGCTGCTGCCCATTAAACAGAAATGCATGCAACTCTCAGATATTTAGTCCGAATTTACTTGCTCCCATCTGTCCTGTTAAGCAGCAACTTGAATTTCCACTGAGCTCACAGGTGAAACCATATGAGTTAATTCATAGAAAACTGTATTTCCATTGATAACTGGAATTACAAGATGTATGCATAGACTGTTTTAAAATTTGGATGCTGCTAATTCCTTTTAGGATGACACTTTTTCTCTAGATGTTTGCTTCTGGTCTCTCTCTTCTTGATCTTTAAATTTAATGTGCCTCTGAAGGAGACTAACACAAAAAATATTATGGAATAGTGACTGGGTCATTTGTGTCTGCAAATTTTGCTGTGGTACAGAAAACTTCCAGACAAGTATGATATGTTCTGCTAATTGTATGGAAAGACCTTTTCATACTATTAAATTTTTCTGAAAATGAATTAATCACAGGTATTTTGTGAAAACTGTGTTTTTTCATGTTTTTTGTTGAAATAGTTGTTACTGTGACTATCTTAAATGTAAACAAACATCATTCCTTTATAAGGTTTATATTGCTGCAGTTTGAGAAATCATTCTATTTTGAAGACGAAAAAAGACAATATTTGCTGTTCCCCCAGCTTCCAACTCAAGGACCATGGCACTTCCCACTGCTTTTTAAAAGCTAGTATTGTACAATGTAATTATAGTACCCAAAAATAATAAATCTTTTCTTTCCTTTTCTGCTTTCTTATAAGTATATTGGCTAGGATTTATAAAGATTTTCTATGCAGTTGTGGTGTGCCTGGATGGATAGATTGCACAGTGCTGCTCAATAATAGAAATTATGAATTTAACAGTGAGGCAGAGTGCATTGCTGAGCAACCTTCTCTACTCACATGTGCTATATTGAGCAATGCTGTCATTGTATTACCCAACTAAGTTCTGTGGGTTTCACGTCTCACATTACTCAGAAATGAAGAGTAACATCCACTCCTAGCATACTTTGCAGTGCAGTTGCTGAAAGCAACATGGAAAATTTGTATTGACTAATAATGTGGGGTTCACATGTAGCCATCCACAACAATGACATTAGGTGGAAAAGTGGATACATATGACAGAAGGAAAGGGGGATGACAGCAGGCAGATGGAAACACACAAGGACAATCATATGACAGATTACAAGGTTAGAAGTCAAAGACGGGACAATATAATTTTTGGGTTTGAGACCCATTGTTCATATAAATAGATACAATATAATAAGTATGGGGGAAGTGAATGTAAAACAGGGCATAGAAACAAGGCATCACAGTGTTTGTGGAGGAAACAGACAAATATTAATAACTACAGACAAACAGAATGATAGAGTTGACAAGGGATGGATATGTACATACAGAGATGGATAAATGGATATGCGGAGGGTTGAACCATACATAACATATGGAGCATGAAAGAATAAGAAAGGGGAGTGACTTCTGGAAAGGGAGTCAGAGGGCAACCTAGTGAGACCTATTTCAAGCTGACAGCTCTAGTTGGGCATTAGCATGAGTTGGTGGCCTAATGGGTAGGGTCAGCTGGATGGTCAAATTTGCCATTCACTCTAGGATGCTCTTAATGTGTTTCATTCTGCTGACAAAGTGATGCTCCAGCATGAATGACTCCAGTGCTTCACTGTGTGGGGCCACATGTATTTATTTTTCTTTGTTTATAGGGAATTACTGACTGGGGTTGATTCCATTTTCAGTGGAGGCCCAGGGAGAAAAGCTCCACATATTAGGCAAGTGCATTTAAAGACAAAACAATTATATTTTGTAAAATACAGAGTTTACATGAAAACCTAATTTTATGAATACATCTAGAACACATTATATAACAGACAGTTCTTCCTGGATCCTGGATTCACTCCCATGCATTTAGCACATAGAGCAATAAGCACCCTACAACATCAGTTGTTTCCATAGCAGGTACGAATTTAGGTTGCTAACCTAATGCCCAAATCTCCTCAGAGGGTGCACCACACACTCGCATGCACACACTCACACCTAGGGCCAATTTACAGTGTCCAATCCACCTACTGCATGTCTTTGAAAGGTGAGAGGAAACCGGAGCACCCATAGGAACCCCCCCCCACAAATGGAGGGAGTACATGCAGACTCCACACAAAAGGCACCCCGGCCAAGAATCAAACAAGAGAACCTCTTGCAGTGACGTGACAGCGCTAACTGCTACACCACTACACCATCCATATAACATACAGTAGCCTATAAATTTGAGGAAATACATTTTTTCATAAGGTAGCTGATTACAGAGAAATTACACATATAAGTACATTACATAATACATCCACTGTTTATCAGTGGGAGGTACAAAGAAGGGCAGCAAAAGCAGTAATGGATTTATCAGGAGATAGCACTTAGGAGAAGTAGTTATATAAAACGTTAGATAGACTGAGGTAGAAAGCTTGCTTAGACCTACATTAAAGAAAATAGAGGTAACTGAAGTTATGTGGGAAATGGAAGTTTTGTAGGCGAGAAAGTATGTAGAGTGCGTAGTGGCAGCCTGTAGAAGAATAGTGTAGAGGACAGTTATAGGGAATACACAGTGAGACTGCTTAGTGAGAGATATAAAGTTACATGTGTAAGATTAGGATACAGAAAGGTTAAGCAAAGGGAGTGTAACTTTGGAGGTGTTGTTTAGGTTGAGTACAGTGTGGGGGTGGGGTTAGCCTGGGGTAGTGCTTGACCCCAACAAATTATTTAGCAGGTGATTCTTTAGTGATGTTTTGAAGCCATGCAATGTGCCTACTTGTCCTATTTTAGGAGGGATTTGGTTCCAGATTTTTTCCTACCTGATTAAAGTACACTGAGTCTCCTACATTGTTGTTTAATTTTGTGATGGATAGAACATCTTTGTTGTTAGATCATAGGGCCTGATTAGTGGCATAGGGTTGAAGTATTCCTGTTAGAGCTGGACATTTTTCTGTGGAGATTATTAGTTTATGGGCTGTAATAAGTTGGTGGTAGTTGAAGTGTTTTTTAGGTTCTAGCCAGTTAAGGCTTTTTAATGTTATGCAATGTGTTTTTTTTTTTTTTTTTTTTTTTTTTACTATTATTTCTAGCAAATGTTGCAGTTTTGTTATAGGCTATATCTAGTTTATTTTTGATTAAGATTTGTAAAGATGGGTGTTACATAACGTAGGGATGAATGTAAGTATGTTTGTAATGAGGTTAATATGTATTTTCTGGAGTTATTAGAAAGATTTTCTAGTCCTATAACGGGATCCTGGTTTCCATTTTTTTTTTTTGTTATGGCTGGGAGTAGGTGTTGTTGTATCTAAGATTATCATTGGGCATTACTTTAAGGAGTTTTGCCTGTGTGACATATTCTGTTTTTGTTTTGTTGATTGATAGCATATGAAATTATCGTTTTTGGTTTGAGTAGTTTTTAGGAGTGAAAAGCATTAGTTGTGTATGTTTTTTTTTTGTCACATTTTAGAGCAAATCCAAGCTGTCTAGTCAAGATTCTATGGCTAGAAAGGCCTCTTGGGTGTTTTCTTGAAGGGAGGCTACTGTTCTAGCTGAGCAGATGACAGTGGCATCATCAACATATTGTACCAGGGTAGCTTGTTTAGTGGAAAAGTGCAGATTATTGATAAAGATATTGAAAAGTAGAGGCCCTAGAATTGATCCTTGAGATGCACTGAATATGACTGTGAGGAAATCAGAAATAGTATTGTTGCCATTTCACAGCTTGTTTCCTATTAGATAAGTAGAAACCATGTTAGTGACATGTATGGAGGCCCAGACAGGCTAGTTTCTCTAGGAGTTTCTGGTGTGACACAGTATCAAACACTTTGGTTAGGTCTAGAAATACTGTTAAGACCAGGTTACCATTGTTTTGGAGTTGATTAACTATGTTTGTAAAGTTTAAAAGGACAGTTGTGGTGCTATGATTAGGCTGAAAGCCATGTTGAGAGTAGGTTATGATGGATGAGGTATTTGAGCAACTGGGTGTGGATACATTTTTCTAATATCTTGGATAAGGGTGGGAGGATGGCTATTCAGTGGCAGTTGGTTAGCTCAATAGAATTCCCCCTTTTTGTAGGGGTAACAAAAATGAAGTAATCCAACCAAGAATCCAAAAGAAGGTGGCAAAAGTGAAACCAGGATTCTTTTATTTCAGAACAATGAGCACTGTGACACTGCTAGCCTAGTTATCTGAAATTTTGTAAATAATTCTATATCATTTGTGAATATTGATATGATTTTATACAGAACTGTATGTTATGTACAGAGCTTCAAGAATGTAACCACAGCATACCCCACTGGAACATAGAAGATTAACTTGCAAAACTTAAGAATGGTTGAGGTTGAGGCTCCTTGATTACTGGGTTAGTGCAGGGGTGTCACATATTAGCATTGCAGGACAGTCTCAAATAAATACAGAAAACATCTAAACTAATCTTTACTATATTCCTGTCTATCTCTAAGAGAAATACTATGCCCTGAATCTTACTTACAGCAAGTGTAGATGATGATGATGGTGAGTGGATATTTCCAGGTCAAAGGCAAAATACAAAATGCACAGTCTCTCTCTGAGAGAGTTCTTAAATTTATATCAAACATTACTGCTGGGTTAGCTTGGATGACATCACTCTTTATCACCCGACTTCAGTTCCCAGACTAAACAAAAACTTAGAGTTTAACACCTCTGTGTGAAAAATTCATATATCTCAGAACTGTGCAGCTGCTAGGAAGTCATAAAGCAATAAAACTCTTAACATTTTAAACCTAGTAATTACTTTGCTTTCAAAACAATAGAAAAACTTCTCGCTCTAGACATTGGGTCTGCCACCGAACTGAACTGAAACTGACAGATAACATCTTTTGTTTATGGCCCAGCTATCAAGTAACCCACCCTCAACCATTCTTAAGTTATGCAAGTTAATCTTCTATGTTCAAGCAGGGTATGCTGTGGTTACATTCTTGAAGCTCAGTACATAACATACCATTCTGTATAAATCATATCAATATTCACGAATGACATAGAATTATTTACAAAATTCCATATAGCTGGGTGCTGAAGTGCTTTCATCTGAATTACATGAACTTCATCAGGATTCTTTTTGTAGGGTTATGAAGTATGATACTTTCCAGATGTTGGGGACATGGTTTTCCTTTATGGATCTATTAACAATTGTAGACATTGGGAATGCTATAGCTTCTGCTGCTATTTTGAGGTACTCTGCTGGTAATTTGTTAGCTAGCAAAGTAGTTTGTTTCATTTGTAGTAAGTATTTTTTTATTGCTGAGTTTGGTCCACTATGAAGTTTAAAGGTACTTTGTTGGTAAGGGGATGTGGAATATGGAGGGGTGAAGTGGAGTTTTGTTTGGTTAGTGAGTTGCTGTATTACCTGGGCATTTATATGTTGTGGTGGATTGGGGGTAGAGGGAGTGCTTGGGGTTTAGCAGTGACTACATACTTCAAGAACATTTTGAGACTACTGCTGTGGGTATTTTGCAGGTTTGCAAAATATTCTTTCTTGTCATTATGTATTTATTTTTGTAAGATTTCTGAGATATCTATAATCCTGTAGAGTTAATTGAGATTTATTTTTTGTATTTATTTTCCAGGTCCAGTCTCCATGTAATAGTAGTTGCTTAGTAGTCTTTGTTAGTCATGGTGCTGGAATGGATTTGACTCTCTTGTTTCTGAGTGGGGCCTGCTGATTTAGGATGGTTAGGAAAATATGACTAAAATGACTAACTGCTTCATACTGAGGTAAAAATTTTAGGCAGTTCCAGTTATATTGATTTAGAGTCAGTATAAAGAGTTCAGGGTTCAAATTATGCAAATTATGGACTTGTTTGTATGTTACTTACTTCTGAAAGTTTAGCTGCTGTGTGATAGCGTGGGGGTGGGTAAATGGTCACTAATGCTGTCTTGTAAAGTTCCTGTTTCATTGATATTGTGGGGCTTATTTGAAAGAATCCAATCTAGTGTGGTTTCTTTGCTCGATGTTTTGTGGGTCCTGGTAGTAACATTTAAGAGTTATGAGAATCCAAATAAGTTTAGGTGAGGTGAGGTATTTGTTTCCAGCCAGTGTTTACATCACTTAAGATTATGCTCTCTTTTTATATTGTAATACAGCCACTGAAGGACTTTTCTGGCTAGATTGTTTCCAGGGGAAATGTATAGTCCTGCTAAGCAGACTGATTTACTGATATTGAGCTTAAGTTGGGTAATGAGAATTTCAGCATTTTAAAAAAGTGGGGTAGTTTGAGAATGATGGATTACTTCTATAGTGTTTTTCAAAATTATTGCTAGTCCACCATCTTTTTTTTTTAGTCTGTCTAACCTGATTATATTATATCCAGAGGTGAGTATTTCATTGCTAGTTATTTCTGGCTTTAGCCAGGGTTCAGTAGCTATAAGTATAAGTATGTTGGGTTACAGTGTGAGAGGGTTGTGTGGAGATCATGGGTTTTGTTAAATATAGTTTGAAAATTTAAGTTTAGGAGAAATAGATTGTGAAACGAGTTGTGGTTTGTGAGAAAAGCTGGGTCATTTGGCAGGGGTGTGGTTGGTTCTGACTGCATATTGGTGCTTGGCGCAGGATTGGCATAAATATCCTCACTTTTGAGCAGTTTATTTATAGTATGAAGATGTATGTAAAAACATCTAGTGTATAGGTAAGTGGGAAATGATGACTTACTGAGCTTTAAGTGTTTAAAGGTGCATGTTTGTAAGTGAGTGTGGATATAGTTTGGGAGATAAGTTTGAAAAATGTGGTGTGTTACCAGATTGTTGTGGCTGTGGATCTGTGGGAGAGAAAATTGGGTGGATGTAACTGTGTTTGTAAGATTGTGATGTGTGTGAGAAGAGCTAGAAGTGTTGTAGTGATTGCAAAAAAACATTTTGTTCTTGAAAGGAATGTAAGATATGTCATGTACTTTATGACTGTGGGAGTAGAGTTTCTTGTAGTGTAGGATTGCTAGGATATTCTTTAGTGTATGTTTAGGGTGTAATACTGAAGTTTTCAAGAGTATTAAATAAGGTAGAGATCTTAATAGTGATGGAGGATGTGAGAGGTGTTGCTAGAGGCAGTTACTGGTCAATTGTGAGAGGTGGGCGTGGGTCGGGAAGTATTAATGTAGGCGCAGTGAGGTGGGAGAGAATTGGGGGTAGGATAGCGGAGCATAGTGGAGCCTGAGTGGAGCAAGGGTGAGATGGAAAGGATCTCACAGACATAGTATTGTATTTTCAAGACAAACAATCAGTGGAACTGCATTTAGAAGTAAAATGAGATTAACACAATATTATAGATTGTGAAGATAGGTGAAGGCTGCCAGCCTAGCCAGGTAGAATTTTGTAGATAATTCTGTCATTTGTAAATATTAATGTAAGCCACTTGCTTGTTCACTTTGCTAAATGTTGAACTTCAAAAATATAACAACAGTGCACTCTGCTGTAAGAAACCTGATAAGTCAAGCATTGTGAAATTATTTGATCTAAAACTTGGAGCCGAGATGTCTAGAGGGAGGCATTCTGCCTATTGTTTTGAGGCCAGAGTTAATGGCTAGAATTTGCATGTATAATTTCTTTTATTGCTCTGGCTTCCTGACCAGCTGCAAGATCAAAAGGGCTATTAACCTCTGAGTTTCTGTTAGCCAGGGAGCCAGAAAGGAATGATGTAATCTGACATGAATCTGTGGTACTGTGTTATCAATTTAGGAACAGAAGGAATGAGGGCATTTAGCATTTGCTTTGACAACATCCAACTCACCAGCACTGTCTTGCTCTATATGTATGTTTATTTTAGAACTGTGTTTTTTCTTAGATATAGCTAGGAACTAGATCAGTTTTTTTCTGTATTGATGTCAGAGCTTTTCTACTGCATTATTTTAAGTATTTCCCTGTGATCTCTGAACTCTTGACTAGCACTGTGTGATAAGAAGTATTGTCTTGTGTTTTTATTATTTATTATTAAATATTTTTAAACCTTTCAACTGTGGCTGTTTTGTGTAGAGATAATTTAATCTCTAGAGTACATTGCATATATATATATATATATATATATATATATATATATATATATAGTGATACTGTACAAAGTCACTCCAAATAAGCCTTGACTGTTCAGTGTCACTTACCATTTGGATAATAATATTGCTCAGTATAATTGGGCACCCTTTCATAAGGGCCTTTTGTTAGCTGATAAATATTAGTTGGTGGTGGCAAGTGGTACTACTATATAGTCTGGGTAAAAGGAGCACAGCTGGAGAAACTGTGCCAGCCTTCCCCAGGAGTGTCCGTGTGGTTGTATTTAACTCTTATCTCAAAGTGAGTGTGTCAGCTACTTGGCATGGACATGAAGCACTGGTTGGACAGCGAGGGTGCTGGAGGTTTTAGCTTGCCCACTAGGCTGAAATCTGAACCCTATAGCTGTGCCCATGTGGAGTCTTACTGGGGACCTGGAGAGAAAGGGAGAAACCAGCCAGACTGACTGTGATCTCTGTGTGCTCTTAAGCGAAATTGTACTTTACTGTGTGTGTATTTATTATCCTTTCCCCTATATGGAAGCCCCTCACTGGTTTTAGTGGGGAGGATTGAGGCTCCTTGATTGCTGGGACAGTGCACGGATTTCACACAGATATTATACCATGACCCCCCCCAAAACGTGCACGCTGATTGGCCAGCGTGCACATTGTAAATCGAGTTATACTAATGGAAAAAGGTCCGGTCGCCCGGACTTTTTTCCATTAGTATAACTCTACTTTTAAAACACTGTCTCGCTATGTTAAATGGGTTTAACATAGCGAGACAGATTTAAAATAAGCAACGGAGATCTCCATTGCTTATTTTAAAGCTATCTCGCTATGCTAAACCCATTTAACATAGCGAGACAGGTTTTAAAAAAAAGCAACGGAGAAAGCAAGATCTCCGTTGCTTTTTTTACTGTTTCGCTATGTTAAATGGGTTTAACATAGCGAGACAGTTTTAAAATAAGCAACTGACATCTCCATTGCTTATTTTAAAACTGTCTCGCTATGTTAAACCCATTTGCTTTCTCCGTTGCTTTTGCCCACAGCTCTGATGTACTGCGCAGGCGCGCAGTACATCAGAACTGCCGCGGATGCCAGACATCTGCGGAAGGGCAGTAAACAGGCATTATACTATGCCATTATTTAAGAAAAGTAATAGTTTCTTTTCTTAAATAATGTCATGGTATAATAGCAATAACCCACTTCTGGGTATGGGTAATGCTGTATTTACCCACTGTTGGCTTTGTTTGGTCCCTCGGGCTTCGCCCTCGGGACCAAACCACGCCAACCGTGGGTAAATCCAGCATTACCCACACCCAGGCGTGGGTTATTGCTATATTATTCTACCATAAGCAAAGTGTATTTTGTACCAATGTTTCTGAAGAAAATTGCAGCAGACCGTACTATGTTAGCAAGCATATTGAGGTAAATTGTCTTACTAAGCTGGATTTAAAGTGAAGACTGACCTGTACATAATGTTTTTTTTCTGTAAGGGACTGTAACATATGTATATATATATATATATATATATATATATATATATATATATATATATGTAACACTTTCCAGTTAGTATAAGATATTACTGTTAGGAACATGGTGCATAAGCAAATACATTTTCCTAATATTTATTTGTAGGATATGATATTGTTAGATAAGTAACTATTGGATAGAATATAAATATTTAGTTTTAGTGGAAGGGTCTGGAGTCTTCTTGTAGCTTGTACACAGTAAGATAGCTAGATGTATTAAATAGAGAGCACATCAGAAGCTTATGATTATGAGTTGAACATTAATCATACTTTAAATGTTCTTTTCCACTGGGGGGACCACTTGGATTTAGATGGCTGGTCTCACTGAGTATATTGGCAAAGTTTTCTGTAAGGTGGATGATGATGCTCTATATAAGTATTTTGTTTTACTGTTTGCAGCTGAATGGTGAGTGTGGAAGAGAGGTGAAGAAGAGAGTACAGGCAGGGTGCAATGGGTGGAGGAGAGAGTCAGGAGTGATTTGTGACAGACGGGTACCAGTAAGAGTGAAAGGGAAGGTCTACAAGAGGGTAGTGAGACCAGCTATATTGTATGGGTTGGAGACGGTGGCATTGACAAAAAGGCAAGAGTCAGAGCTGTAAGTGGCAGAGTGAAAGATGTTAAGATTTGCACTGGGTGTGACAAGGATGGACAGGATAAGGAATCAGTATATTAGATGGTCAGCTCAGGTTGGACAGTTTTGAGGCAAAGTCAGAGATGCAATATAGCATTAGTTTGGACATGTGCTGAGGAAGAATGCTGGGTATATTGGGAAAAGGATGCTAAGGATGGAGCTGCCAGAGAAGAGGAAAAGAGGAAGGCCTAAGATAAGGTTTATGGATATGGTGAGAGAGGACATAAAGGTGGTTGGTGTGACATACCAAAATGCAGAGGACAGGAAGAAATGGAAACAGATAATCTGCTGTTATGACCCTTAACAGGAACAGCTGAAAGAGAAACAGACAGAGTAAGAGGTAATTAGCAGGGGAATTGAGAGAATTTATACTTAAACTGCTGAATATTGGAGAGAGGTGTAGAAGTTATGAAAATATAGACAAATATACCACTACCTTCACCACTGCTCCATGAGTTCCTTTGGCAAATGATTAAGAAACACCATTGTAAGGAATTCATTGTGTGTGTAGAAAATACAGGACAGTGTATCCAATGTGTGTGGCTTTCTGTATGTGATGAGAAAGGGCCCCTTGTCTGAAAGCGACCTTCATTGGGATAACCCAGCTTCATCCACAGACCAACCTGCTTTCCACACTGGCCACCTGTAGTGGAGGTGCCTGAGGATATGTTACCTATTGCACAGTGTAGGCTCAACAATACAGGTGATGTAAGTAAGAGATAGCATGATATGTAATGGGAATAAATAAACTGCAAATCGCTTGCAGTAACCGATGCCTTTCATCTCATAGGTTCATAGGTTAGTACTAGGCTAACTGGCCTTGTGGGCCATTTTAAGCCTAGCCAAGTACCCTATGCAGGGATAAAACTCTGCACCTTGTGTCTCCATGGTAGACACCTTAATCATTATGCCATCCTCCCATCCCCCTCATACTGATCGTGTGCTGTGAGTGAAAGGATAACTTCATTGCAATGTTACTGATGTGGGATAAGACAGTCAGAACAAGTTAATAGTATCAATATTCATAACTGCATGAGTCAAAGGTACTGCAGCTGGCCATTTCTGTGCAATGACTATATCTTATCTTCTGAATCAGTAATAACAACATATAACAAACTAGTCCTGGCCATTTGCTACCAATGGCTACTATTCTCTAAATAATGCATACTATGAGTGATAGACATAATAGACCTAGACTTATGTCCATCAAGAAATTTCACAAAACAGCAGCCTTGGTGCAGACTTATCCTGCATAGCGTTATTGGTATACACAATATAAATGTACCTAAAAACATACATACTGTCATAACAAGTTGTCAACTGTACATGCATTGATTGTACATTGACACAGAGACTACTCCAGGCTACCTCTTCCATGGTACACTTACTTGAATTATAGGTATTCAGGCAGCAGAATGAGTTTTTGAACATCTTCTATTAATTGGTGGAGGAGGTCAGAGTGACATGAGGTCATCTTAGTGATTGGTGCCTGCAAAAATCTGTGGACTGTGAGATAGCAGTAGCTCTCATCATCAACATCATCATCATCATCATCTGGTCAAGGTCATACCGCACATTTATCTCCCTAAAAATCCAGTATGCACACCCAACAGTTTGCCCTTGCAATCCTTCAGCATGTAATAAAGGAAAATCTTGGTTTCCTTAACATACCATATGGAGCCCTATCTACTTGATTCACTACAATGGGCAACACCTGCAAGACTTTTCCAGAAGAATACAAGAAACTTTATGACTGCAGCCACTTGTCAGACACATGCACATATCAACACATGAATTGTGACTGGCAGCTCATGTTGCCCTGCATTGTGATGTGACACCAGTTGACATATGCCACATGAACAGGCTGCAACAGACTAACATGGTGCACATAATCAGAATAAAGCTAGACAGTCATACTATGAGCTATTCTGCAAAAAAAAAAAAAATTGTATTATGCAGTCATCTTTGCGGTGGTGTGTTGCCTATAGTGACATTTTCTTTGTGTTGCAAAAGCTGCTAGTTTGATAATTATACCACAGTACCTGAACTTCTGTCACATTGGCTCTGAGTATCCATGGAGTAAACTTGGTCCTTTTTTGCTACAAGTGTACAATGTATGGCAACCCATTCATAAGGGAGGTATACACTATTAAATATGCCATGGACGGACGTTGTGCTCTCCATTTTATTTGCCATTAAGTAGATCAATGAGCACAATGGTACTTCTGAATTCAGAATGTTATGTTATCTGATATATACAAATCTGAATCTGGATAGAAAGCATGATGTTTTTCATTTTCACAACTGGGGTGACACTTCAGTTGGCTGAAACAATACTGTTCACGTTTTTCAGGTGTATTGGTATGGTCCAACAATGGTCTGTTTTACTTGGCAGCAATATATTCGGAACACATCCTATATAGTTAAATTTGGTTCATTGCTCCATAAGTTCATAGATATATACTAGGCAATCAGTCATCAGATCATTAACTACTTATTTATATATTTTACTTAACATTTGCTGACAGGAAAGTTTGACTAGGACAAAGCCTATTTTCAGTGGAGGGCCAGGGAGAAACACTCCAAGGTCAGTCTTTGGACTGTGGGAGGAAACTGGAGTACCTGGAGGAAACCCACACAAACACAGGGAGGGCATGCAGACTCTGCACAGAAAGCACCTCAGCCAAGAATCAAACCAGAGGACCTCTTGCTGTGAGGTGACAACTTTAACCACTGCACCACCCTTATCCAGAATACCCAACAGCAGGGATTGCATCCAGCCTCAAAGATGGCCAGACAAGTTAGGCTTAGGGAGAATTTATGAGTGCCCATTCAGTTATCGAGGTTAGTTGTGAATGTTGCCAAGGTACTACTTTGCTTATTATTAAGGGTTGTTTATTTGATGAGTGATGATATGCTGGGATAAGAGTGCAAAAATACAAACAATGGCCAGCACAGTAAATGAGAGAATAAATGGTTTAATGAAAAAACATCCTGGTTTTGGCTAAATGCCTTCTTCACTGTAATTACACTGTGCTGGCCATTTTTTGTATTTTTACACTTTTGTATTTCTCGGGCCATTGCACTTGCCCACTTGTGGATGTTTTGTTCTGTGACACTAATGCTGGGATAAGAACCTATCATGCCACCATATCCTATTATTCTGTTGACAGAGATTGAGGACCTTTGTGTGTTTCAGGAACCATGGAAGGGTAGTATTTTTATGGTCAAAAAGACTGACAATAGATCAACATGGATGAGTCTGTAGAAAATGGACTACACAGAAAGGGCAAATCTGTGTAATTAGGAGATATGAGATTTCTTTTTCTTTTTTCTTTTTTAGTTAGGAACTTCTGAAGTCTCTCCAATTGAGTGATATGCTGTGATAAATGTAGAGAAATTAGGTATTTTATTCAATAATGAGGCAGATATGCAATGAATGCTGTGGAAGTATGGCTTCTTTGGTTCTGGATGAGTTGGCTTTTCCTATTAATTGGGACAGACAGAAGGCTTTTCTGGACAGTGTTGACATGATAATCAAAGGACAGAGATTCATCCACAAGGGGATGTCTCCAGAGACAGTGTCATTCTTAAGAGGCATGTTATTTAGGTAAATTAAGACATTTTTATTTTACCACAGTGTACTATAATACTTTGGCATTTACTTTGAAGCCATTGTCCTTGTAGCAGTTGTATAGTCCAGCCAACCCTGTCATTCATAGGTTCATAGGTTTACAGGTGTGTACTAGGCTAAAGACCACTGGAACCTTTATAAGTCTAGACAAGAAACCCAAATGTATCCTGCAAGTTTCTAAGCCTTGAATGTTATTTTAAGCAGTATATGTAAGCTAGGGCATGGTTTATAGACTGTCTGAGGCACTTAGACTTATAGGTGCTAAACCTGCTATGAATTTCCAAGTTCCCATCCACTAGTCCATGTTACACTTGAATAGAGTTAAGGAAGAACTCCAAATTCATATGAATGGGAAGCCTGTTCCAGAGAAGGGGAGATCCCTGAGACAAATGCCTGTCCTTTCCAACATTTCCTATTTATGTCAGAAAGAAGGCTCAAGTCCATATAGTAAGTAGTTCTGGTGCTACTGGTTTTGTGGGTATGTGAAAGGTCCATCAAAGTGGACTCGCTCCAAGAATGCCTTGTATGCCAAGCACAGATTGCCTGTCAACAGTCTGTAGGAAAGAGAATACAGAGAAAAAGCTTTGAGCTTGTATGCATAGGACATGTTGTTTATACCCTGTATTCTTTTTGTGAGGTCATTCCAGTTGCTGCATATGCCTGTTCAGGTGCATACTGAAAGGAGTGTTGTACTCAGTGATCAGTCTGATGAGGGCTGAATACCAAGGCACAGTGACCTCTTTGGACCAAGATGTCATGCCCTTGCTTGCAAGGTGAGCAACATTGCATGATTTCCTTACTACATTAGACACATGTTGGTTGAAAGTCAGATTTCTATCATGTATATCCCCAAATCCCTGATTACTGGGTCCACTCTTAGTGGTGTGTCCTCAATGAGGTACTTTTCTAGGGTGACCAGCTTCCCAAGGGGTACTATTATACATTTCTTGGCACAGAGGTTTAGGCCTTGGCTTTGGCACCAGTCATTTGTCTGTGTTAGTTCTTCCTGTATGATGTTAGTGTCTTGGAGGCTTCTAGCTTGCAGTCATGTGTAAACATGGTCAGCCAAAGGTCTTTGACATTGGTTATGACATTTAAGAAGTAAATGCCAAAAATGAACAGGCCCAGCATAGATCCTTTAGGGCTACACTAGTGACCAGAGTCCTTGTTGAGGTGGCCTTCCCGATCTTAAATTCCTATCTTCTATGTGAGAGTCAGCTAGCTATCTAGTGTGTAACAAAGGGTTAAATGCCCAATTCCATGAGTTTGTTTGCAATGCCTGAGTAGGGTATTGCATTAAATGATCCAACAATATTTGAATTTCCTAACCACCTGGCCAACCAAAAACAGAAAACAAAATTTACCAGCATTTTTTAAATAAATTTAATACAGTATAGTTTAGTTCTTTTATCCATTAAAACAGGACTTCTTCAGAACTAAAGTAGTAAAACACAGACCATTTGTTTATACTAATTTAATTAGTAAACAACAAATCATCACAATCCTAAGGAATCACATAACATGCTCTTTCACAAATAAATATAGCATCTTTGAAACAATGAAAAGTAATACAAATAAGAGAAAAAATACAAAATGTAGTAAAAATGTAATAGAGTAAAACAATGCAGTGAGTCAATATATACTGTAAATAAAAAATTCAAATGTATTGGTCAGTTGTATTTTTTTGAAAAACAATGTTTTAAAGTGATTGGTCTACATGCATTATTCCCTGGATTTAATAAACTCCATGTAGGAATAGCGTTATTCCTACACAGAGTGAATGGTGTCCATGTCTGCATCTCCCTCTCGGCAGCACGCCTTGCATATTAATGAAGGCACACTACTGAAACAGATACATGTACATGGATACAGAATCAGTGCAGGGGGGCATGTTACAGTAGTGCTCGCAGATCTGTAACATGCCCCCTGCACTGTCAAAGTGCCATACGGCACATTACAATAGAAACCGTGTCCACAAACACTGAAATGATGAATGGGAAGTGAATGTAATGCAGGGTGTGTGTGTGTGACAGGTACTGTAACACACCCCCTGCACTGTGAAAGTGGCATACTGCACTGTACAATAAATAAAAATAAAAAGAAAGTGTCCTTAGACATTTAAAAGATGAATGGAAAGAAAATGTTATGCAGAGGGTGTGTTACAGATACCATAACACACCCCTTGCACTGTACAATAAAAAAGTGTCCTCGGACACATACCTCCCAACCTCTTAGAGCAAGGAGTCTGACCAAGCCATTAGTAAAACTAGGACAAAAGGCCAAAAATAGGGACAGTTTTTAATATTGCTCTTACAAACTTAAAAAGTTGATAGAAAGACAGGTTTTGCATTAACATGGATTTCCTGAAGAGTATGTCACCCAAAAATCAAATGCCTGTCATTATTTGTAACTGCAGTCTGAAAATGAATTAATGTCATGTAGGGGGTGTATTACAGTATCCGTAACACAGCCCCTGGATTGTGAAGGTGCTGTATGGCAGGAAAACAATAAAGAAAGTGTCATTAGACACCAATTTCAGAATTGAAGTGTGATGTTTCAGTTAAAATTAATGGCTTCATTTTATTTCTTTTTATGTAAAGTTTAAGTGTAGCTGAGCAGATTTGCATGGCGTGGCACTTTGCTCAGCAGTGCTTAAATGTAATGAAGAGCTATACAGAAAGTTAGCTGAGTGGGTAGAGTCACAGTTTCTTGTGCAGTAGGTACATGGTTCAAATACCAAGGCAGGCCCTTCAGCTTTTACATGGGAAAGCATTTTTATATTATTTTTTTATTTTATTTAATGAAGTAGTAATTAATATTTTTTAACCAGGGTAGTGTAGCTGGTCTAAAATCCCAGTGTCAGTGGATATATTGGGGTGAAAATCCAATTTAAACAGAAGTGTCCCATACAGTACAGTCACACCCCTAGATAATGCAATGAAAGCACATAGGGGAAGGTCATGTAAAGTAAAATATAAACACTTAATAATAATGTATCAATAATGAGTAATTAATAGCCAATTCCTATTTTTTTAGAATGAAGAACATTTTTTGCCCTTAGTTCAGCTTTGGTAAGCAGTGCTAAGCCAAGCTAAGCAATGCTTAAACAATGCTTAGCTCTGCTTAGCTGGTTTGAGCATTGCTAGGAAGTCCCATTCTAAGAAGTATTCAGCTCAGCATGTGCAACTTTAAGCACTGCTCAACTCAGCATAGAGGGGTTGTGCACTGCTGAGCTTTGCTCAGCATTTTTGAAAATGTTCCAATGATGACAAAGGGTGGGAATATGGCCTTATTTAAACCACATAGGTGGGAATACAGGCAGAACCTGTTAGAGTTTGATCCATGTAAGAGCTATGGCAGATGCTGGTGAAAGACCGAGCTTTCGGGCACAGCACTGTGGCATGTTGGAGTCCAGGGTCATGGGTGGGCTCTTTGTAAAGAACCATGACATCAGACTGCTGCAGGGCCAGTACCAGGGCTCAGAATACAAGTCTGAGGGCTGGGACCATCTGGCATTTGAGCTCATCAATGCCACTGACATCCCCCGGACTGGTGAGCAGGTCCTTCACCATTATGATGACCTGAAATGGAGGAAGGAGGCACTCTTGGCCCAATGGATCCAAGATGCTTGAGACAGGAATGCCCCAGAAGTTTGTAAGTATAGCAACTAGTGATTTATCAAATTATAGTATGAATATCTGATAGACAGGTATGCATAATGGTGTGTTTTCTCCCCACAGCAGCTGTAGAGAGGGCTCATAATGTGGAGGCCCATGGAGTACAACAGCCGAGGCTGTGCTGACAGTGTGGTGAGTACAGATATATCTTGCAAAAAAAAAAATATATATATATATATATATATATATATATATATATATATATATATATATATATTCCAATAAATAAGAAAGTGTAATTGTTTACTGCCTTAAGGTATAGTGTGATCTGAGTGTACTGAATAAATGTGTTGTTAGATCAACATTCATATAAGTAACTAATGCCAGGTACTGTGTAATACAGATGACGTCAGCAAACAAGCTACTATTGATGAAAGGAAAATACTGTAGTAATACTGTGTAGCAATAAATTTGTTAAGCTATACTGTGCTTGCTACTGTGAAAGTAATAACTGATATACATTCTTCATCTACAGGATATGCAGTACAACTGAATGTAGAAGTTAGAATGTAATAAACCACTGTGCCATGTTACCCACAATAAAGCTTATTCCAAAAAACTGTTGTATTTAATCTGGTCTGTTGTTGAAGAAATACAAGTGTACAGGTGCTACACAGCAAATATAGCTATGAGAGCATGAATCCAGTGTGTTGTGTCTGCTAGGCAGCTGTTATGGCAAACTGAAGATGTGGAGCTGTAAAACAAAATACAATGAAAAGTGATATATGTTCTGCACTAAGATATGAACCTTGAATAGTAATGTGTAATGTATTATAGTGTGTTCTCTACAGCATTGTCTTGTGTTAACCTTTGCATTTCAACTACATGTATTTCTGAATGTAGGTGTGCTGATACAGGCAAGTATGAGATCGTAATAGGTTGAGATTGCAAATATATAAAGATGTGCAAATGTGTAGAGGTCAGGTATGCAACCCAGCAACCTGTTGTGGTCTATATAGATCACACATAATCACATCCACTAGGGGTTAAATGTGTATACCTGCATTCAAAGTATTAATACACAGTACACTATCTATCATGCATGAATCTTAGCCATGTATGTTCAACTGTCACTACAGTCTTCTGTGACACTCCATGTATATTACAAGGTCAGAGTATGTAATTAAGTGAGTTTTATACACAAATCAGTCATAGTAGACAGCAGTGGCCCAGTAACTCAGTGTGATACAAAATAGCTGTGTTGTTTAGTTTTGCACACACAGACCACAGTTTGAACCCAGGGATTGGTACTAAGATATGTTTATAGTTACACACAAGTAATCCTGTCTATTTGTAGAAACATTAAGGTAGTGTTAACAGATATTTTCTCCACAGGGCTGACAGGTAAGAACTGTTTGTATTAGCTGTATGAAGGGTATAGTAATAAACTGTGTACAAATGTTCCAGTGCCCAGCCCCATGCCTACAAATGACAGCAGGATAGCAATATACACAATGCACTCTTCCTGATACATGTCTCTCAAGTGTCATGCTGTCACAGATAGTGATGACTGTTGCCAACAACCTTGCACACAGATAAAATTGCAATAGAAGTATGCCATTAGCACAGTCACACAGCATCAGTGCAGGGTACACCTTGTTAGTCATATATGTAACCATGAAATGTACGAGTCCCCTCTACTCATGTACCTAGAGTTGTCACAGCTTGCCTCATAACATTCCTAGACAACAGATTAATAGGTATGTATGTGCTACAGTAGCTATAGGCCTCAGGTAGATGTAAAGTGATGGCAGACCTGTACAGTATTGAGCAGTACTGGTGTGAAAAATATAAGCCTATACAGTTGTTAATGGACTGTTTTTCTCTCCGTCCAGCCCTTATCCGCATCAATAATTATTATTAATATACTACGGGTATGTTGTTCTCAAAACCTGCTGTTGAGACTTGTGTTCTATTATTGTTCATATATTTAAATGGTTGTTCAAATTCCATTGTTGGCGGCCTATTGCCATAAATGTAACTTGCATGCTGTTGCAATACTGACTGTTATTCCATTTATGAATGTGTTCTGCTTCCCATGCAATTTTTCAATTCTATTGTTCTGGGTTAATTGGAACACCCATGTATGCTGTTATAACTAATGTTGAAATGTTTTGTTCATGACTAACCAATACATTTTGTCAAACCTCAACACCATGGCATGTTTGGGAAGGCAGATTTCAGCAGATCCACCTGTCCCACCTCCTCTGGCCATTGCACTGGGCCCCAGCATGTCTGGGACCCAACCTCGGGCTGCCTCCTCCACTGATCCTGCACCACCCTTGGGTGGAACTACATCAGGAGATGGGGCTTGTCCCCCCTTGGGCACAGACAAGGAGAGGACCCTGTCACCTGACACCAGTTCCAAGGTATGGTGCACAGGTCCATCCAGCATGATTTGGATGACTGCCTGTGCCAGATCGTGGGCAGACTGGTGCACCTTGGGGGGCAGGCTGGCCCTGTTGTCCAGCCCCCAGCACAGCCACCTTCGGGGCCATGAAGGGGCAGTGGTGACTGCACATGAGTTGGGAACTCAGTCCCACGGTTTCTATCTGGGGGCACATGGGTCTTCGATTCCCAACCACCCTCCCCATCCAAGGTGTTTACCCCCATGTGTCCTACAGTGCCCCTGTCTGTTGTCTTGTCTGTCTGCAAAAACAACCTCTACTACCAAACTTACCTCCACAAACTTACCTCCAACCTTTCCCAACATCCCACTCTCACCTTGAAAAAAAACAAAAAGGGGCATCTGTCCCCCCAAAAAAAATCACGTTCCATACATCGCTCTCCATTTCACCCCCACATACACTGACATCAGTCGATTTACCCTTGAACAACTCAATGGATGTATGTCGCCCATACCTCTCCCTGTGGGTTGTGAGGCTCTAAATTCCAAATTGTCCACATCAGTCACAGCTGTTACTGCACAAGAAATGGAGAGCTATCGTACTTTCCTACACCCATCCTACACATCCCTAGCTGCCTTTTATAATGTTTTCCCCCTACTTGCCCACATTTACCACTTTCCTATCACCCCTTTTTTTTCTTTTCTTTTTTTTTGGAATTAGCGCAGGTTTAAGAGGGAGTAAGTGCCACTAAGAGATGCTGAGGGAACCTAAGCGTGTCTTGGTACCACTTAGCATTGCACAAAACCACACAAACCCACTTAAAACTGCTTTAATCACTCTATCTTCATTCAGCCACTGTTCTGCCAAGCAATGAATTAGCCAGTCCTGCCAGGATTTGAACCCAGGACCCTGAGTATTAGAGTCACTGCAAAGTACCACTACACCAAATGCAGTGGGAAAATTGCTAATGCTTTTGTAAATATATCATGCATTATCGTCATTTAACATTAGGGAAGAAAAGTCATAACTGCCAAGTTTCAAACCAGGACCCTGTACACTACAGTTAGAGCAATGTATCACTATGCCAAATCAACCAAGGGAATTAGTAATGTTTTTTCAAAGATATCATGCATTAGAGTTATTGAACATTAGGCAAAAAAATTCACAGCCAATTTTCACCACTAAGCCAAACCAGCTCTGGAGAATTAGCAATACTTTTGTAAAGATAATATGCACTACAGTCATGTAACAGGAAAAAAGACAAACATGCAGATTATTGAACCCAGGACCTTCTGAACTAGAGCCACAGCAACATACCACTACATGAAACACCTCTACAGTCAGTGGTGTATACCAGTACACCAACTGACCTCTGGACTATATCTACAGCTTTTACAAACATATCCTAATTGCCTGTTGCACAGTACTCCTATATATAGTGGCCAAAATCACAATGTACTTGGGCTTCTGATGCAGACACAAAACCAGTACACAGACAAAGAAATGTTGCTGGATGTACGGGAGGCCTACAATATCAACTAGAGATGACAATTGCACAGGTTGTTGCTGAATATCCACAGCTGTGCCCTCTATTTATGGCAGGGTTGTCATAAAACCTACCATGTGTGCCCACATACTGGGAAGGCAGTGCAGCTTGGGGTTACAAAACCCTGACAGACAGCTGTGTGTAAACATCATACCCATCAGAACACACATGTCCATGCAAATCCTGTGTTACACAGCGTATGCATGCACATATGTCTTACAAATACACCTGCCAGATTAATGGCTCAGTAGCTCTATCTGTAACATTTCGAGCATCTGTCACATCTAGACACCCACAGTCCTGGCACACAGCCCAAGCTGTGGCATGGTAACTACAGGCATGTCAATACTACATAGGAATAATTGAGCCCTGTAATGTCCTGTGAAACTGGTTGTTCCTACCGCAGTCACTGCCACCCACAGTAGTACTTTAAAGGCCTGAAGGGTGGGACACATCTCACAATTATGAATATAGGTTCATAGGTAGGTACTAGGCTATCAGCCCAAGGGCTTACGTAAGCCTAGCCAACAAGGTTCCATGGCTTACGCCACCCAAGAAAGTTATTTTTCTGTGCCACTGTCGAGCAGAGACACAGAAGTGATCCACGGAGTGTATTTCCTATTTCCCATCCACTCATCAAGATTTTTTTTGAAGAGTGCTAATGAAAAACTTAGCTTGACATAGATGGGTAGCTTCTTCCAGAGTATAGGAAGTCTGTGGGACAGGAATCTATCCCTCCAGCATGTCCTGTTTATTGTGGTGACAAGGTTTAGGTCCCTAGAGAGTATAGCTTGGAGGGATTGGGATTTCTTTAGGTGTAGCATGTCCAACAGCTGTGGGTTTGAAATATCTTTATATGTTAGGCAGAGATCACCTCAGAGTAGGCGATATGCTATGGATTAAAGCTGAAGTTTTTTAAGGCGGTCAGTGTAGGGCATTTGTTTGAGGCCAATAATCCTCTTTGTGAGGTACTTCTGTGGCCTCTCCAGCTGCTGCAAATGTCTTGTGAGGTACATTCCAAAAGGGGCATTGTACTCTATAATGGGTCTAATGAGTGTTGAGTACAGGGGAACAATGACCTTTTTTTTCCTGGATGAGAACCCTTTTATGATGAGGTGTGCTATGCAGAAGGACTTCCTGACTACTGTGGCAATGTGACTATCAAAGGAGAGACTACTGTCCACCTGGGTCCCAAGGTCTCTTATATGCATTCGGTGTTAAGTAGATTGCTGCCTATGTGGTAGTTCATGAGTACAGAGTTTTTACCAAAGGGGATGACACTGCACTTTTTGGCATTGAGCTTGAGGCCATGGCTCTGACAGCAGGCATCTGTCTCAGTGAGGCCCTTCTGTAGGATGTCCACACCATTTGGGGACTTGACTATGGCTCCTAGTTTGCAGTCTTCTGTGAACTTCATTAGCCAGAGGACTTCTGTGTTAGCCTGTACTTCAAAGAAGTAGATACCAAACAGGAGAGGTCCCAGGATGGAACCCTGTGGTACTCCACTTGTCACTGCTTTGAGGTCAGATTTGAAGTCTGCAACATTTACAGTGTGGGTTCTGTCAGTGAGCCAGTTGGCAACCCATCTTGTGACTTAGGGATTTATACATAGTTTAGTGAGTTTAGCTATAATTCCCGAATGAGGGATGGTGTTGAAAGCCTTGGCGAGGTCAAGATAGGCTGTGTGAACCACCTTACCATCATCCATGGCTTTGGTGACTGCCTCAAAGAAGTTGATCGGGTTCAGAAGGCATGATCTGCCTTTCACAAACCCGAATTGGGTGGGATCCAGAGTTTGGAGGTTACCAATATCTTTGTTTATGAGTTCCATGATGATACGTTCCATGGCCTTGCAGACCAGGCTCGTCAGGCTAATAGGTTGATAGTTCCCGGGATCAGTATGTGTAATAAATGTTGACTACCACTCTCTGGATGGCACTATTATGTAACATATGCACCACAGGCACATGCCTCACCTGGACAGTTGTGGGTAATCTCAACCAAGACATGCTGGGACACAACAGCTGACACCGCACCCTCACTGACAGTAACAGCTTGCTCTTCCCCAATGTCTTCACAATCCCTAGTCTGACTCCTGGCCAGAATGCAGCAGCTGTGGCCTGCTAGATATGCAGCGGTATGTCCAGCTACCTGCTACAGACCTGATCTTGCTCACAAACACCTAGATCTGAGCATCCACACAACAGCAAACATAAAGGTTTGGGGGGAATATTGAGGTTTTAAGGGACATGTGTCACAGTCTTCCTACAAACATACCCAGCTGAAGGACCAGCCTCAACTTTAACAACATGCACAGTCAGACTGAAAAAGATGTATGACACTTACAACTCCCTGTCTTCTCACTTACCCCAACACACGTTTACACAGCACACTGTTACAGAATGTGAAAGTCTGTTAACAATGGCCAGATATAGCATGCAAAACTGTACATATAACACATCCAACTAAATAGTGGACAGCATTTCCACCTACCTTCTGTGAAGCTGTAGCTCCCACACCTCAATAATGTTCTACCCACAGGCCAGCTAAAATAAAAAACGCAACCACTGTGGGTAAAGAAACACTGAATTTATTACTGTCACAGATTTAGCACTTTCATTCGCTCAATGTCTGGACTTCTTCCGAATAAAAACACAGCACATGCCAAAACACTAAAAAGAGCTCAAAAGGCATACCCCATATTCCCAATTAATGATTAAAGCAATATTCATTCAACTAAAACAGCAAATAAACACAAACCAACAAAATCCAGGGATCTCCACTGTGTAGTGAATGAGTCCAAGAAGTTTCAATAAAGCAGAAAATTAGTAGAGACCAGGCTTCCAGTTTCTAAAAAGCAGGTTTAATTCTGTTAGACTGACACACACACAAGCACTTTCACAATTAGCTTCTTCAGGTGAATAAGGTGCAGTTACAAAAATACCCATTATATAACAGTTAATTAAGGTCACATGACTGATAATAATTAATCTTAAAGCAACCTTCTTATTTCATAAAATCTATAATACACTACATGGACATAATGTAATAATAAACAAATTCATAAAAAAGCATAATAAGTTAATCACATAAATGCAACATATACAATATACATATTTGATTAAAATATACTTAAAGCTCATTTTCGTAGAGGTTGTGCCTTAAGTAAAGGTCTGATAGGAGCATGGTCATTGAGTCCATGTCCGATATCTGCCATGAGTCTAATAATCCACTCAGCTTCTAATGTTTCAGTTTTTGTTCTGATGTCACCACCTCTCATG
The DNA here is from genome assembly GCF_019279795.1 of Protopterus annectens. Lineage (NCBI taxonomy): Eukaryota > Metazoa > Chordata > Ceratodontiformes > Protopteridae > Protopterus > Protopterus annectens. The sequence goes on along the minus strand of NC_056741.1, from coordinate 288,469,737 downwards.
TTTTCAAAACATCTACCTAGTGCTAAAAACTTAAAATTGTGCTGTAGGTCAGTCTCTTTTATATGTTTAGCCAGAGCATTATGTACACTATGTTTCTTGATGTGATATAAATGCTCTTTAATCCTGAATTTAAATTGCCTATCAGTCTTCCCTACATAAAATTTGCAACAGACTTGGCAAATGGCTGAATACACTAAGTGTAAGCTATCACATGTGGCAAATGTCCTAAAGTAAAATATCTCTCCTGTATCTGGATGCACAAATTTAGTCTCTTCTAGAATATATTTACAATATTGACAGATTCTACAAGCCTTCGTCCCTTCCATGTATTGTACTTTATTAATATCTCTCGTGGTACATAACCATCTTTTTAAAGATTTCTTATTTTTAAAGGTAAACTGTGGTTTAGTGTCCAAATGTCTACTAACTTGTTCATCCATCATTAAAATATCCCAATATCTGTTGAATATACCTGTGTATGCTCGGATATTCCTGGAGTAACTAAGGCACATCCTTAATTTCTGAGGAGAGAGTCTCCTAGTATCTTGTTCACTGATTATAGGGTGAGCATGTTCTGAGAAAAAAGGTTTGGCCCTGTCTCCTCTAAGTTTGGCTACCTGGCTTGTGTTAGATTTTACAAATTCAGTTTCATACCCTCTCTGTATAAACTCTTCTTCTACTTTGCCCATCTGCCTTCTAAACTCTTCATCCTGTACATTGTCTGGATAATCTAAACGTCTGGTTTTGCATGACATTTCTAAATATAAAATTGGGATGCATGCTTTCTCTACTGAGCATGCTATTAACATAACATTCTTTTCTGTAAAGTTTAGTACATAGCCTATAATTTTGATCCCTAAAATTGAGACATCTAGAAAATTGATTTCTGTATAGGACCAATTCATAGTAAACCTCAAATATGAGGTAGTGTGGTCAATGAAATGATGAAATTCCTTCAGTAATTCAAGTGATTCTCTCCAAATAAGGAAGAGGTCATTCACAAATCTACGAAAGAACACAATGTTATAACTATATGGACCATGAACTAAATTACTGGCTTCCCATTCTGCCAAAACTGCATTTGCATAGGTGTTAGCGCATGAGGTACCCATGGCTACCCCATTGCGTTGTCAGTAGATCTGTTTGCTAAATAAAAATACATTATTCTCTAATACTAAATTAAGTAATTTCTCAATCAGTCCCACTTTATTAACGTCTAAGTCCAAGGCTTCTAATTGTCTAATAATACTTTCTATACCTGTTCCATTTGGTATCACTGTGAAGAGTGATGCCACATCAAAGGTAACTAATAAGTACTCTGGAGGAATTTGGCCTCCATTAGTTTCTTTGTCTCTTACTAATTGCTCCGTATCTTTTAAAATATACTTAGAGCTATCTATAAGACAGTGTAAGCTCTTTTCTAAGTAGATGAAAATAGATTCTGTATACCAATTTCTACCTGCAACTATTGGTCTCATTAGTGGCTTCACAAAGCTTTTATGAAGTTTAGGAAGTCCTTGGATGATGGGCACTGTGGGTTGCTTCATGTTAAAATATTTAAATAGTTCATCATCTATTTTCTGTGTTCTCTTCAACTCATATAATTAATTTTCTATTGTCTTAATTATTTTGTTAACATCATACTTAGTAATACTGCTGTAGAAGTTATTATCATTCAACATATTAATCATGCTTGTATCATAGTCAAGCTTATTCATAACCACAATCTGTCCTCCTTTGTCTGCTGGTCTGATCATGATTTCAGAATTTTTTTGTATATCACATAATGCTTGATATTAACTTTTAGTTAAATTATACCTATTACTGGGGTATTTCCTTCCATTATGTGAGTAATACACTCTATATGATTCATCTATACACATTTTTTCAAATGCATGCACCAAAGAATTCAGTTTTGGAACAAATAAACTAGGTTTTCTGAATACATTGATACTGTTATGCATATTCAAGTCATCATTAAACATAATTAGGTGTAAATTGTTTAATGTCCAACACGACATCCGTAATATCAGAGTCTGAAGTGGGAATAAAGGATAGGTCCTTGTTTAGCACATTAAGTTCATTCGCCATTAAAACATATGACGATAGATTAACAACTATTTTTTTACCTTCATAAAAGCTTTTTTATGGTGTCAGGACTCACCATACCTGCATCGTGCTTCATCTTCCCTCTGGTGACACTCCTTGCTCTCTGTCAGTCCCTGTACTGTACTCCCCCTCTGTCTTGTGGGAAGTGGAAAACTCAAAGTAGGCAATTCGAGTGCAGGTCGAAAAGGTGATGGTTCTGTGGAACTTCCATTAATGGGACTTTTTGAATGGGGTGACAGATGGATTGTACAACAATGATTTAGTTTTTGTGTGTATTGATGTTAAAAACTTGCACACCACTGTCCCACCTGAAAGAGGGATAGACTGGTTTTATGAATATTTGGCTTTACACACTGAGATAGGGAATGACAAAAGTGTTACTTTGAGTTCACTCATGGAAATTGTCCTCAAGAATAATTTCATCAGTTTTGAAGGGCAATTATTTAGACTGATCAATGGTGTTGCCATGGGTGCTGCATGCACACCAGTTTTTACCAGTATAGTCATGGCTTTTTGGGAAACCAATGTGTTATTCACCTCAGAATTCAAGGATTGTTGGTGTCTGTATAGACGCTTTATAGATGACATCATAATTTTTTGGGTGGAGTCAGTTGACAGGTTGGATACATTTCTCCAATTTCTTAACTCCACCACTGATTTCTTGGAGTTTACCATGACTATGGATCTAGAGCTAGTCAACTTCTTAGATGTAACCTTAACTAAGAATATGGTTGACAAGAAATTTGAGTCCAACTTGTATAGGAAACTCTCTCATTCCAACTCTTATTTGCATTTCCAAAGCTGGCATCCCACTCATCAGAAAAATCCATTGTTAAGGGGCAATGTGTGAGACTTGCCAGGATGGTGAGTGAAGATGTCTAGGTTTTGGTTGAATGCACTACACTATTTGACATGTTCCACAGAAGAGGTTACCCCCATGATTTCTTAAAGGAAATATTTGATGAAGTAAAGAGAAAGAGACAAGGGCGGGTTTTACAAGCCCCTTTTGGGTTTCACTAGTACACCTACAGTTAGTCAGGATGTACATGACAAAGGTAATGTTGATTACAACAAAGCTTTGGTTTTGCCTTACAATGGACATTTTAGGGAAATCAAATTTGTCATTGAAAATTTTTGGTGTGTTTTCAAACATGACCCAGAGGTTGCCAGTAAATTAGGTGAAAGGCCAAGCATAGTATACAAGAAAGAAGCTTGTTTGAAAACTATGAATGAAAGGAGTTTGGGGAGTTCCAACAAAGATAAAATGAGTAAATGTGGACACTGCACCCAATGTAAAGTGATGTTGGAGGGTGCAGAAGTTTTTATACATGGATATAGAATGATTAAGTTACAAAAGAAATTTAATTGTGACAGTAAGGTGGTGGTATATGACTGCACCTGTTTTTATATAGGTAAGACTATCAGGCACTTCAGATATTGTGTTCATCAACATGGTTATGACATCAAGAAGGATGAATGAAATGCCATTTTCAGACATATCAGAATGTATCCTACACATTCCTTCAAATTCATTGTCATAGAAGGTTTGGCCCAGGATCCTGGGGGTGGGGGGTGGGGGGGTCCCAATGACACCATTTTAGAATTCCATGAGTTAAAGTGGCAACTTAGATTTAATGCTGGGCAACATCCAGGAATAAATTATGTAATTTCTATCTCAAGTTATTTAAAGTTGAAATATATGCTAGCATTATAGCTGACATGTCATTATTAATTAGTGTTCAGGTTTTTTTTTCATTTTGATGCATTGTTTTTCAGTAGTAACCATCATTGTTTTTACTATTTTGTGAGTTGCATAATTGTTTTAGTTGAATGAATATTGCTTTAATCATTAATTAGGAATATGGGGTGTGCCTTTTGAGCTCTTTTCAGTGTTGGGGCATGTGTTGCGTTTTTATTCTGAAGAAGTCCAGACAGTGAGTGGACAAAAGCGCTAAATCTGTGACAGTAATAAATTCAGTGTTCCTTTACCCACAGTGGTTGTGTTTTTCGTTTTAGTTGGTGCTGTTATTTTTGTGGTTTGTCTACCCACAGGCCAGGAAAAGGGCCAAGGCCCACATGAAGGCCTTAATTATAGCACTGTGTTGTCATGCTATTGGCTAATGGAAAGGCAACCAGCTGTTCTGGATGCAATTAGCAAACGGGAGCAACAGATTGGTGCATCGGCCATCACCTGTTCATGAGCATTACCTACAAAAGGTAAGCTACTGCCTATGGTAAACAGGTCTGACACCTTCTTCATGAAGACAGACTGTAGTTTTTTACTACACTAACAGTAGATTTCTTCTGACAAAGGACTACAGCACTATATCAGGTATGTCATACAATTAAGCATGTAATGGAATGCAGATGGGGGACACAGTCATGGAAATAGAAATTTAAACAGTAGTGGCACTGGCAGCCAGGCTGGTATTTTCTAAATAATCATGACATCGGTGAAAATGAGTGTGGCTCATATGCTTGTCTTACAAATCTAAGAGAATATATGTTATGTGGATATTAAACTACTGGTGCATAAGTGTGTTGAACTGAATGTTATGTACTGAGCTCATACCTCTCAACTATCCAGATTTTTGCAGAATGTGCATGTTTGCCTCATATCTTTAGTCATTTTCTCAGACATTTGTGTTTATCCTGGCAAATCGCTGGCAAATCATTAAAGACTGAAGTCATACAATAATAGCACACATTTGAATGTCAGATGTCATATCCTTCAGGAAAGTCATGCTAACGCAAAACCTGTTATTCTATCAGATTTCTATGTTTGTAAGAGCAATACTTAAAATGTGTCACTATTTCTGGCCTTTTGTCACACCTTTATCTGTGCCTTTGTCCACATTTCTTGCTCTAAGAGGTTGAGAGGTATGACTGAGCTTCAAGAATGTAATCACAGTGCACCATACCTGAGAAGAAATGAAATGTATATAAAGTATTACGTGTGCAAATGTATGTATTAATAGTAGAAGGTGGAAGTCTTGAACACATATACAGTAACTTGCAAAACATCAAGAAAATAAGCTATAGTTGTATTATGAATGTGTTTTCTCAGTTTCAGTGCAGCAAGCAGACATAAATGTCTACAGCTAGAGGTTTGTGTATTGTCTTGAAACATAAATAATTACTATTTTGAAAATGTGAGAGTGTTCAACTGTGTTATGAATTCTACTTCACACAAACATATGAAAGATGTATACTTTTGATGCAGAGATGTGTAAATGTATGTTACTTGCTGTTAGCATGGGAACTGAAGTCAGCTGACAAAGAGTGATGTAATCTGAACTAAGCCAGCAGTAATACTGATTATTAACTCCAGACATGTCTCAGAGAAAGAGCTTTGCAGTTTGTATGTATCTTTGTGTCTGACAACATCCACTCCTCTGCATTTGCCTTGCTAATAGTAAGGAAATAGGAGAAAGTGATTTAGTGTACATGTATGGGAATATAGTAAAGATAATTGTTTGTGGTTTTTGTATTTATTTTAGACTGTCATGCAATGTTGTCTAAAATATTCCTCTGATTCTCAGCTCTGTAGTTACTTTATTGATTGAGTATTGTCTTGCTCCTTTATTAGTTATTATTAAATATAGTTAAACCTTGAAATTGTGGCTGGTCTGTTTAGAGATAAGTAAGCTGTTAGATTACTTGTATATCTATTTGGTGACACTGTACAGCCCACTGCAATAGCCTTGCTCTTCATCACACTAACCATTTAGTTAATAGGCACATCACACAGTAGGATTTGTCACTCTTTGGTAAGGGCCTTACGGTAACTGATAAAGAGCTGGATTGTGGCTAGTCATAACTACCTTTTAGTCTGGGCAGAAAGGGGCCATAGCTAGTAAACCTGTGCCAGCTTTTCCCAGGAGTGTGTGTGTACATGACTCATAAATCAAATCCAGTGTGTGTCAGCTACTTGAGCAGGGACATGAAGCCCTTGTTGGACAGAGAGGGTGATGGAGGTTTTGCCTTGGCTGCTCTTCTGAGATATTAACCGTATAGCTGTGCCAGTGGGGAGTCTTATTAGGGATCTGGAGAGATAGAGAGAGAAAACAGACTCAGACTGATTGTGATGTCAGTGTACTCTAAAGGGTAAATGTACCTTACTTTGTGTCTACTTGTCATCTTCCCATTATATACGTCCCTCACTGGTGCTAGTGGTAAGGATTGAGGCTCCTTGATTACTGGGCCAGGGCAGGGGTTCACAGTGACAGTAGATACTGATAGATACAGCTGGCAAATCACATCATGTACTGTCACCGAGCCCCTCCCAGTCTGCCAGTGTCATACAGGATTATTTCACAGATTGTCCAGGTCTCCCTGACCATTCCTGATGTATTCTGGCTAGGTCACTGTGTACTCCACACCTGTATCTGATTGCCTGACACCTATGGCTAGCATACCTGGTGGGCCCCTGCAGCAGGACAGCAGGTTATAGGTAGCATTAGTGGGGGTGCTGGCTCTGGCTCAGTGGCAGTGCATACATACTGAGCATACAATGTAAGGGAATGGATATGGTAACTGATATCCATGTACCATTAGTGTGTCCCTCGGGGACTGGCATGTCACAGACACATTCCCTAAACTCTGTGGACAACCATCACATATTTTCCAACTGGTGTGCAAAAATACACATTTGTCTGGCGGGGGGGTCTACATCTGTCAGGCAGATGTATCCATTCTGCAAACATCTGGGTACTGCAGATGTCAGACACCTATGAGGAAGTCACCTTACACCACATATGCACTGCTCTCCTTTATTGTGTACTTCAGATGTTCCTGGAATGTCCACATGCACCTGTAGTACCACTCACCTTTTTGTCGAATGTAGGCTGGATGACATAGTACTGTAACATTGCCCATAGGGGCACCCAGCAGTCGATGGCAGTGATGTGTATAGACACATAACAATACAGTCTGTCACAGCAGTCAGGCCATTTTTGGTAGTCCTGGTACCATCTCAGGTTACTAGGCTATAGACATATGCCTAGGCCACATGTTAGCCCATTCATATGCAAGGCAGCAGCTGATGTGCCCTTCCAACAGGGACACAATTGGTATCCCAAGTGTGTATGTGCTGTTAACCATCCAGTTGACCAGGTTATGCCTGCAAAGGCTTAGTGTGCATTCACACAGTGAAGCATGGCTTGAACTCATGCAGCAGTGCCAGAAATGTCTAGGAAACAATCATAACATATGTCATGGAGGTGGGTGGCACAGAGTTAACAGCCGAGGAGCATCCAGTTAAGTCCCCAGTGGACATCACTTCTCCTGTACCAATGCCACATGTGTGTGCGCTGACAATACCTCTCCCCCACAACTACATAGGTCCCTCTGGTGTGGCTGCGGAACATCAACCTGAAGCCGGTGATTATGGAACTGTCTTGTTGTGGCTCACCAATACCCTAGGCATGTTTAAGGGTAGCCAGTTTTCCATGCACACAACTGTTACACTTAGCCATATTGCAATATGTGCATGATCACTTGTGGTGGGGTTAACTGTGGTGCATCACATTGGTCATCACAGGAGCCTATTCGCAGGTGTGTAACATATTGGCATGTACATTTGTATAGGTGTATCCACGGTGCTATACATGGGTACATGAACTGTCTTGTTGTGGCTCACCAATACCCTAGGCATGTTTAAGGGTAGCCAGTTTTGCATGCACACAACTGTTACACTTAGCCATATTGCAATATGTGCATGATCACTTATGGTGGGGTTAACTGTGGTGCATCACATTGGTCATCACAGGAGCCTATTTGCATGTGCTGTAACATATTGGCATGTACATTTGTATAGGTATATCCACTGTGCTATACATGGGTACATTAGTATTGTGTACATGGGTGCACTGTGTGTTTGATCACATACTCCCACTAGTAGCAACATTAACTTGATGTAGCTGCACTGCATGTTGCTGAGGGCCTGCGCACAGTGTGTCTGTTGTGGTCTGATTGTGTGTTGTGCATATCATCCTTCAGAATGTGTGGTCTGTATAATGCCTTTATGCCACTTCACCTGTGTGTGTGTGTCTGTGTGTGTGTGCGTGTGTGCGTGTGTGTGTGTGTGTGTGTGTGTGTGTGTGTGTGTGTGTGTGTGTGTGTGTGTGTGTGTGTGTGTGTGGATCAGCAAACATTATAGTGCAGGTAGTAATTTACATTTGTTGTCTTCCCCTCACAGGTGAATAGGGGGGTTGGGGTCTCACCCCCTCCCAACCCAATGTCATTGTCTCATTAGACTCTGATGATGATCATGGTCATAGTGAGGCACAGGTGGGGTTGTTGGGGGATAACTCTGTACCATTGGTTGACATCCCACTTCCAGCCACAATGTCCCACAGAAAGTCAGTATGCCCACACAAATCCAGTCTCCAGAAGCCACAGATATTGGACAGTCAGAGGAGGGTGACATTGAACATGCTAGTGTGGCAACTGGCATCTGTGACTATCAACAGTAGCCATAGCCAGAGAGCTGGTGAGGTCCCACACATGCAGACTGACAGGGGTGCTTGAAGGAGGACTGCTGTTCTTCCAGCTCTTGCCAGAGGTGTCATAGCAGGTGTCACCTGATGCATGTTTCAGTCCATCATGGAGGCACAGGCACATTGTGAATGGTACACCAGACAAATGTTCAGGGTCATGGATGCAACAATTTCTGCCATGCATGATGACCTCAATGGCATTGTTGATGCTGTACGTTAATTTGCTGATGTTGTGGATAGACAGTGGGGTGAAATATTGTCAGTGCTCAACTGTGTAACTGTGCAATGTCTGCGCTTGAGCATAAGGTGGGAGTAGGGCGTCGGACACATGGATGTAGGTCAGCAACAACATCAGCTCAGAGCCCATGTGGCCATGCACATTCACACTCCTATAGTGGCAGTACCAACAGCACTGTCGAAGGGAGGGTGCTGTCCACACTACAATGTAGTAGGCCATGGGCATGTGGTACTGGTCAGTTCCATGAGGGGCATGGATCCAGCAGACAGCAGTCACTATCAGGGAATAGTACCACCTCTGGCCTTAGGCCTGGTGGTGCCAGTGACACTCCTGGCAGAACCAGTTCCCATGTCTGTGGCTGGATACTGTGAACTGTACATCCTGCCCTGTATGGTCCTCGGCTGTCCAACATATGCCTGTATAGGGCTAGCACATACCTTGACTGTGTGCATACACACACTCACACATCACTATCACATGCAGGTCACCACCAGACACACAGATCCTCTCCATGGCCCAGTTGAAGACCACCCCTCCAGGCACACACACACATGATGTCAACTGTTTGGCCCAGCCTAGGCCTTTGGCAACCCCACATCCCTGTTATCTATACCAACGATGCAGGGACATGCTAATATGTGTCTGATGCACAGGGTGAATATAGTACAGGTAGTGCCAGTGTATAGTGTAGTAATGTTATGCTGTGTAAGGTGCTGTCTGCTGGCAATAGTCATAGGTACATATTGAAGTGTATGTACCTCTCTGCCATAATGCATTATTGCTGTTAGTACTGCTGATTTATTGTTGTCTCACATACCTTATTCTGTTTATGTTCCAGATGTCTGTGTGTGTACAGCTGGGGAGCTGCTAACATTACAGAAGCCAAGTATGTCAGAGTGAAAACAAAGTGACCTTTTTGTCACCAAGGTATGGCTGTATATGTACATGTTTACCTAGGTGCATATGCATCCAACAGTGTATGACGGCAATAGAGGCAGAACAGTGCAACCTTGCATGCATACCCTTGACAGAACCAGCTAGCCTTCATACATGTTACCTTGGTCTTCTGAAGGACCACAGGTTCACAGATAGAGAGGAGGTTATTATAGTACTGGCCCTAGGTCCCTCACAAGCATAGCCATTACTTTATCTCCAAGAGAATCATCAATCTGCACCTGTTGCCCCTGCCATTGCTGAACACAGGTTGAAACCCCAGGGACAGATGTATTTTTTCCCATTCAATCAACCTTGATGCAGTTGATGGAGGTATGCATGGTACTGTATTTGACATATTTGGGGAGTGTAGTCCTGACACAGGGTAGTCTCAGGCAGCCATAAACTCTCCAGCATGTTTTTCAGGTATCTCATATGTAAGTCAGATCTCTCATGCTGGTAATGCACACAGAGTTATACTCTCATAAATGGGGCAGCTGTTGAAGGGCTGAGTACAACATTACCATATTGGCATGCCACAGACACCTGTGGACAACCTGACCAGTAACTAGTGGGGCAGTAATGATTCCAGGCTGTCTCCATGGAACAGCTGTTGAGGGCCATGGCTGACCTTTGTGGGTGTTAACATAGCCTTTACTGTTTCAGCAAATGTCTGCATAGGTGCATAGCAGACTGGCCATGCTGCTAATTTATTGTTGTACTGACTGAGGTCTATTCAGAGGTAATGTCCACCTTTTGTCTGGATAAGGTCCCTTTACCTGCATAGTCAACCACATAGAGTCTTCTTCAGTTACATCAGGGACCTCTGTGACAAAGCACAGGTTTGTTCTGAATTAGTCCTTAACAGTGTCAGATACACTGATCCTGTTGACTTAGTCAACCTGCTAGCAGATAGGTTCAGTGCAAACTTCACCCCCCCCCTGTCCTCCCCAAAGGCCCTTTCAACATCCCTGATACTTGTCCCATACCTCACATCTCCGTAGATCATGTTAAAGGCTCTATCCAAGGCAAAAAACACAGCTTCCATGGGACCTGATAGTATCCCAGGATGTATTCTGCACCATCTCCAGCAAGAACTGGCTTCGTCATTCAGCAGCCTATTCAACCACAGCCTAAGTACAGGCTTCATTCCAGCAGAGTGGAGACCCTCCATTGTCATCCCCTTGCACAAAGATGGTGCCAATACTGACCCTGGAAACTATCACCCCATTAGCTGGACAAGTCTGATTTGTAAAGCCATGGAACGTATTATTATGGCTCTCATAAACAAGGACATAGGCAATCTCCAAACACTCGAGACAACCCAGTTCAGATTCTTCAAGGGCTGTTCTTGCCTGTTGAACTTGGTCGTCTTCTTTGAGACTGTCACCAAGGCCCTGGATGAGGGAAAGTCAGTACATACAGCTTACCTTGACTTGGCCAAGGCCTTTGACACAATCCCCCACTCAGACATCATCAAAAAGCTAACACAACTTGGCGTAAATCCCTATCTCATCAGGTGGGTGACCAACTGGCTCACTGACAGGACCCTCAAGGTCAAAATAGGCACCCCCACCTATGATAGCAGTCTTGTCACTAGTGGAGTTCCCCAGGGATCCACCCTGGGACCCCTACTGTTTGGCATCTATTTCTCGGAGGTACAGGCAAAGACAAAAGGCCTGTGATTAACAAAGTTTGCCGACATCTGTAAGTTGTGTGCTGTCATTGACTCCTCAAATGCTGTTAACATACTGCAAGAGGGTCTCACAGTAACCAATGACTGATGCCAAAGTCATGGCCTCAAGCTAAATGTCAAAAAATGTATCATCATACCATTTGGCAAAAACATGACCCCTACTAATTACCACCCCCTAAGCACACAACCTTTGGTGAGAGACCTGGCCACTCAGGTTGATAACTACCTCATATCTGACCATCATGTAGTGTCAGTGGTGAGAAAAGCCTTTTACTTGGTTCATCCCATCAGTAAAGGGATTGCATCCAGAAAAAAGGAAGTTATTACCTCTTTGTACTCCTGCCTCATTAGACTGGTAATTGAGTATAATGCCCATTTGGGATGTACCTCTCCAAACATCTGCCCCAACTGGAAAGGGCACTGAAATACCTCACAAAGAGAATCCATGGCCTCCAACACCTGTCCTATGTGCACAGGCTCACATCACTATCACTGTACTCGGTATCACACAGATTGCTCAGGGGTGATCTCTTTCTTGCCTACAAGGCAATCTTGACCCCTGCCCTAGTTCAGATGCTCCATATCTGTAAGTCTAACTCCTCATGCACTACCCACTCAAAAGGCCTAAATCTAATATGTGACATTAACATAACCTGCTGGAGGGACAGGGTTGTCTCCCAGAGGCTGCCCCATCTCTGAAATAGGCTTCCCATACAAATCAAACAGAGCACCTCTCTGATCCTTTTCAAGCACAATCTTGATGAGTGGATGGGAAATCACAAATTTGTCCCAGATGTTCCACCTGTGTGCCTCATTGATAGGGGTGACAGTGCTGACTGAGGTTTATTTTGTGGGATAAACTCTTGGCTAGGCTTGTAAGGCCCCAGGGCCATTAACCTAATAATCTCCTATGATCCTATGAACCAATTCCTGACCACTGCCACTACTTGTTGCCTGCATGCAACATTGTTGCCATCCTGAGTACCAAGGTCTGTCATCGTATTCTGTGTGTTTATGGGATTGATGCTGATGTGGGAAATACTGGGGACATGTCCTTGCCATATGACATGCTGACACTGTTATCTGCATTCAGCTTGAGGCCAGGACTTTGACACCATTCCATACCCACTGTATGGCCCAATGCAGTGTGTTAACAGCAGTTTCTGGCTCAATGACAGACTGCACAATATGTACAGTTGACACAGCCGTAGGCTGTACCTATATATGTTGGTAGTGGCAGTTGGCATTCATGCCTATATACATGTGGGTTATTGGGGGCAGCAGGTAGTCACAGGGCCTTCACATGTCTACATACTGTACACACATAGGCAACACAGATTGTGGTTGCCACCTTATCAAATGTGGACTGTGGGACACATCTTGAAGTAATGTGACAGCTGGCAGGACATACCATACCCACTGCAAGTGCAAAACACAGGACTTACTTTGGTTTGCTACTATGACACCTTATTTGTGTGACATTACCTTAGCTTATGCTATTTGTCATAACATTAAAGTGCTTCTGATGTGCAATAACTGCTCTATGCAATCAGTAAACAACTGTAAGAAATGTTTGTTATCCTACACTCTCGGGACCTCTTTATTGTTTTAGCTGTCACAGGTCACACCTTGCCAAACATGGACTGCAACCTGCAGGGTGGTACAGATGGTGGTCATATCTAGGACCTCTGCATATGCCTGCAGATTGTCCTGATATTTACACATATTTTCTTTTCGTCTGTCATAACATTGTGGTTTTCTGGCAAACTACTGGGAAATCATGACAGACTAACATTACAGATTAATGACAGATATTGTCATGTAACAACACATACCTTTTGGAAAGTACATTCAAATGCATGTCCTGTTCTGCTATCTACTTTCCATGCGTGTCACAGTGATATGTGATGATTGTGCTCAATGTTAGGTCTTTGCCCCACTTTTCTATATGTCTTTAACCAGATGTCTTTCTGTGAGGGGTTCAGAGGTATGCTGGTGGCAGTAACACACACACACACACACACACACACACACACACACACACACACACACACACACACACACACTCAAGACCTGCTCTTGCTGATAATAGAAATTCTACCTGCCTAGTTGTACAAATGATACTGCTATATACATAAAACAAGCACCACAGAGCAACTATAGTGTTGCAGGGTCTGCTACTACTGTTCAAGTGGCTGACAATTGCAGGGGCTGTTAGGATTGCCAATGGGCAGTTCACAGGCCCTTAAAATGGTAGACCCATCTGAAGCGCACACTGCTGCATGGGGACATGCATTGAAACACACATGCACACAGAGTTGACACCTTTTTGATTAGATGACCTACCTATCTAGTTATGTACAATACAGACTGACATGACTATTGCATGCGCCACACTGCCTTTGTGTTAGAAAATGTGTAACTGTGCTTGTTAGGTGGTTGACATCTGTAGAGGCCATGACTAGGTTGGCAATGGGTGAGTTAACAGGGGGGAACAGGCACACAAAATGGTATAACCACCGCATACACACAGGCAAGGCAGCCATATGGGATATGCATACAGAAACACATACACTCGCACAGTTGGCATTTGTCAGATTAGAACCCCTATCTATCTACTTGTATGTATTATTGTGCTACATATTTATTGCATTTGACATGGATGTTATATACCAGGGATATAACTCGCAATCTCTTACACCGATTAGTCTTGGGAATGCCTTCATGGATGGTGGGATAAACCACCCATAAAAGTGACTGTTGTTACATATTGCTCTTACAAACCTGGAAAAGTGACCGGGTAACAGACTTTGCATCAGCATGATGTTTCAGACGGGTATGACGTCTGATGCTGACATGTCTGTAACTACAGCAACTGTCACGTATTTGCCAATAGTTTCTTATAAAACCCCATTGTTAGGAAACACAGACCACATATATGTTGCATACATCTGGATATTCTGCATACATCTGTACAGATGATGGTATGGCCTGTAGAGTTTAACATGGTGCATGTAAGGTGGACGACATCAACAGGCTCTTTAAAGTAATTGCATGGGGTGGGGTCAACATGCCTTAAATAGTATAACCAACACGCACAGGGGATTTTGCTTCACAAACAAATATAGTAGTGCAGTTGGCTGTATTAAGATTCAAACCCCTATTTACCTACTTGTATGTACTATAGTACTGCCCACTTATCACATGTGCCATGGAGCTTACATGCCTAGAAAGTGTCCAACAGTAGATCTAAGGTTGATGACATGAACAGGGCATGTAAAGTAATGCAATGAGGGGCACCAGGGTGGAACAGGCCTCAACATGGTATAACCAATGTACACACACACACACACACACACACACACACACACACACACACACACACACACACACACACACACACACACAAAATTGCCAGTGCTGAGATTAGAACCCCAACCTATCTAGTTATTAGTACTATAGTGCTATGTAGCTATCACATGGGGCTTATAGGGATGACAAGTGTCCAAAGGTACTTCTAATGTGAATTACATCAGCAGGCCTTGTAAAGTAGGGCAATGGGAAGTTTACTGGGTGGGAAAGGCCTCAAATTACTTTAAACTGCAAACATACACACACACACACACACACACACACACACACACACACACACACACACACACACACACACACACACAAAAGGCAGGTGATGTCAGATTAAAACCCCTACCAGACTACTATTATACAATGGAGCTCACCTTCATTCTGGGACATGCCACTGGTTACAACTGCTGTGCAATTGTCTGCAACAGTACATCACTCTATGCCTTTCAGAGTGTGTGTCTCTCTCTCTCTCTATGACTCTCTATCTGTGTGTCTCTCTCTCTCTCATTCTGTCACTGTCTGTCTCTGTCTCTCCCCCTGTCTCTGCCTGTGTATGATTGATATATTTGTATATGTTGCCCATATATATGTATGTGTATCCCACTCAACAGATGCAAATATATCACATATAGGCCACCTACAGATAGCTGAGGGCAATCCTGTGTGATGGGGGTGGGGAGAGACAGTTAAGCTGCTCATAGCCATCTGTATGCAAATAAATATATGCACAATACAGTTGTATAGTCCGATGTGGGTTTAGACATGGGCTGTAATTCTCTAAGTGTAGGGACATGCCCAGTATGACCTTCTACAGTAAGAGTGGGAGTCCATTCCAGAGATAGCTGTACTCTGGTCCAGTGTTTTGTGTGCTGCAACCATACCTCTCAACTTCTTAGTGGAAGAAATCTGGACAAAGCCTGTCAAAATGGGGGGACAATGGGCCAAACATAGGAACATATTTTTAAATATTGCTATTATAAACTTAGAAAGTTGCTAGAGTAACAATGTTTATTTTAGCATGCATTTTCTTAAGGATATGAGGTCTGAAACTGAAATGTATGTCATTATTTACTGACATAAATCCTCAGATCATCCCAGTGCATTACCTGAAAAATAAAAATTTTATGAAGAACAGACCAAAAATATGCGCCAGAAATCTGGACATTCTGCGACAATCTGGGCAGTTGAGAGGTATGGTAGGCTACAGCTGATTGGCTGATGAAGCTTTGTAAACAATCCAGAACCTCAATGATATACTGGCTGGGGATCTCCTGGTTGTGTGGTATCCGTATTAACTGAAAGATTATATCCTGGTGTGGGTACAGAGTGCATTGGTCTAAGCAGAGGTTTCTATAATATGTGTGATATATTCTACCTAGCAATGTGATTTTCTGGTATGTCAGTGGCAGAACAGTATAGAGAAATGTGGTGAACCACTGACAGACATTTGTTTATAAGTTCATAGGAGGTTACGAGGCTATTGGCCCCAAGGCCCTTATAACCCTAGCAGACAAGAATGTAGCCCATGTTTAGACATGTCAGCACCCAGAGCCGATGTCCAGCAGGGACTCAGGTGGAATCCCAGGAGTGTATTTTCTCTGTTTCCCATCCAGTTATCCAGGGTGCACTTCAAAAGGGCTATCAAGGTACTCTGCTTGACGTGGACAGAGAGCATATTCCACAGATTGGGCAAGTCTGTGAGGCAAATATCTGTCACGTCAACAAGTCCTATTGATATCACAGACCAGGTTGATGCTGCGCCTACAGGTTGCTCAAGTAGAGCTTGACTTCCAAATATGCAGCAGTCCCATCAAGGCAGGCTCTGGATTGCTTTATATACCAGACAGTGGTCAACTCTGAGGACTCTGTATGAAACTGAGTAGAGGAACAGTGCTTCTAGCCTATTTGTGTAGTGCAGGTGTTTGAGGCCCTGGATTCTCCAGGTGAGGAACCTCTGTGGTCTCTCCTGCTGCTGTATTTGCTTTGTGAGGTACATGCCAAAGGGGGCATTAAACTCAATAATTGCCCTTATAAGGGTAGAATACATGGATCTTATGACCTCTTTGTCCCTGGATGTGATACCCTTTCTTATGAGGTGGACCATGTAGAAAGCTTTCCATACAACTGTAGCAACATGGTGGTCAGAAGTCAGGTTGCTATCAACCTGGGTGGCCAAATCCCTCACAACTGATTGTGCACATAGGACATTGTTGTTAATGTGGTAATATGTGGGGACGTCACTCTCCCCAAAGGGGATGATGATGCATTTTCTGGCATTCAGCTTGAGGCCATGTTTCCGACACCAGTTATTTGTTTGTGTGAAACCCTCTTGAAAGACGTCCACATCACTTGGGGAATTGATGACTGTGCCCAGCTTGCAGTCATCTGCAAACCTGGTCAGCCATAGGCCACTGGTTTTGGCCTGCAACTCAGAGAAGTATATTCAATGTACCTCACCTGGCATTTGCAACAACTGGAGAGACCACAAAAGTACCTCACCAAGAGGATCAAGGGTCTCCAACATGTCTTATTCTGCCAGACTAAAGAAACTTCAGCTCTATTCAGTAGCATACCGCCTGCTCAGAGGTGATCTCTGCCTGACGTACAAGGCCATGTCCAATCAGGATCTGATGGACATGCTCCACCTCAAAAAAGCCAAGTCCATCAGGACCACGAGAGCTAAAGACTTAAACCTCGGCACAAGTATGAATAGGACATGCTGGAAGGATAGATTCATAACCCAGAGGCTTCCCATGCTTTGGAACAAGATCCCAGTTCGTATTAGGCAGAGCCCCTCACTGACTCTCTTCAAGAGAAATCTTGATGAGTGGATGGAGATCGTAAGTTTACCCCAGGGGTCACATCTGTGTCACTGCTAGACAGGGGCACAGTAAACTAATTCTATTATATAAGGGGACCTTCATTGTGTCACTACTAGACAGAGGCACAGTATTCTAAATTTATTCTGTACATTTTTTGTACCATTTCATGGGGTGGCAAAAGCCACATCACTATGGTTAGGCTTACAAATGCCCCAGGGCAGATAGCCTAGTACTATACTATGAAACTATGAAACTATAATATAACCAAGGCTCAAGACCAATCCCTGGAGTTCACCACTCATTACGGGTCTACTGCTTGAGTTATCTACCCCTATTATGATTAGGTGGATTCATCAGTGAGCCAGTTTGCTACCCATCTGGTAAAATATGGATTGATGCCTAGTTGACAGAGTTTATCTACTATAGCCAAGTGGGGAGTAGTGTCAATGGCTTTGGCCAAGTCATGGTGGGTGGTGTGCACCATCTTTCCCTCATCCATGGCTTTGGTAGCTGTCTCAAAGAAGTGTAGCAGATTTAGCAGACATACCACCACTTGACAATGCCAAACTATGTGAGGTTGAGCATTTGGAGTTTGCCAATGTCCCTGTTACTGAGGTCCATGATAATCTGTTGCATGGCCTTGCAGATCTGGCAGGTTAGGTTGTTGTGTCTATAATTTCCTGGATCAGTGGACACTCCACCTTTGTGTAAAGGGATGACAGTGGCTATCCTCCACTCGGCTGGGACAAAGCTGGTACTCAGTCTTTGGTTGACTAGGGTGCCTAATGGTGCTGCAAGCCTGGGTTCATGTAGGATGATGCCTGGGATGTTGTCAGGTCCCATGGATGCTGTCTTGTTTGCCTTTGAGAAGGCAGTGATGACCTCTTCCCTAGAAATAAGGGGTGGGGGCAGGTATTGGGGATGTCCTGATTTACTGATGGGAAGGATAGAGGGGAGAAGTTTCTGCTGAATCTGTCAGTAGATTGGCTATATCTGCAGCATTTGTGCATGTGTTGTCCTTGACCACCAGTTCTGAACAGATGTGGGAGCTTACTTTGAGACTGTGGACATATGTGAAGAAGGCGCTATGATTGTCTCTAGTAGATATGGGCAATTTGGACTCAAAGTTGCCTTTAGAGGATTTCACTGGTGCTCTTATTTGCTTGTTCAGGCTAAGGATAAATTGCTTCCAATTGGGCACATGCTCCTTCTTGATCCTGGACAGCATTTTTTCCTGTTGTTATATAGTTATTTTATTGCAGATGCCCACCAGACAGGTTTACTCTGCCTTGTGGAGGATGATGTTGTCCTGTCAAGTATTCCTGATTCCATGCATCTATATATATGCTTGTATAGAACTTCAGTGTACATTTGGATGTTGGTGCCTGTTCCTACAGTGGGGGAGGGGGCTGTGCAGCTATTTATATCATCCCTCAGGTGGTTGTAATCAGCTTTGGAGAATTTTTCTTTTTGCCATAGCTAAGGGGGGGGGGGGGTCAGGGGAGATGGCGATATCACAAGTGACCACTTTTTTTGTCTGATCTTATCAGGGAGGATGATACTGTAGGGGTGCTGCAGTGATTAATCATGTTGGTTACTACCAAGTCCAAGATATGCATCACATCTTGTAGGAGTGTCAAGTAGCTCTCCCAAGGCATTTGCATTGATAAAAAGGAGGAATCTATGTGCATTTCTGTTCTGGCATGGGTAGTTTTTCCAATCTATGGTTGGCTAGTTCAAGTCAGCCAGGATCAGGGTAAAGGGTTGAATTCTGATAGATTTGTAGAGGTCCAAATAGCTGGAGTGGGCATCCTAAGTCAAATATGTGGCCGTGTAGTTACATATACTTTGAATATGGGTCTTGTCAATGA
Source organism: Protopterus annectens (assembly GCF_019279795.1). Taxonomy (NCBI): domain Eukaryota; kingdom Metazoa; phylum Chordata; order Ceratodontiformes; family Protopteridae; genus Protopterus; species Protopterus annectens. Next base: position 288,450,205 of record NC_056741.1, on the reverse strand, counting down.
TTAACTGCACCTGGAGTGTCAGGCTGTTTGACCAGCCTGGAGGCGTGTGTCTGTTTAATATATATTTATACTCCACTTCCTTTGGCTTTGCTGGCCACATTTTGGGGTCTGGCTGTGTGATAGGATGAGTGACCAGGTAAGGATGGGTTGCTCTCTGCAGCTTTGACCCAGGTTTCTGTGACTACAGACATGTCGGCATCTTTCAGGCTTAAGAATGCTTGCAATGAGTGCAGTTTCATGTTTAGACTCCTAGTGCTTAGCAGCATGACCTTTAATTTGCATTTTGTTGGGAGGTTTATGTTGGTAGTATCGACCTCATGACCTTCCCTAAAAAAGGTACTATGGGGGAGGCAAGGGTCTTTGCCAGAAGCCTGAAGGCTAAATGATACAGATGCACGCCATCTCTAGCAAAGCAGCATAGTCTGTCGATCACATGTTCCCAGGCTGTCAGGCACTGGATCCCCCTGGGATGACACCAGAAAGTAAGCCAATTAAACATTTTCTGTTTGTATTGAGGTATCATTGTGGGTGACAGTAGAATGCTGCTTAAGGCTAGGGATGTACCTGCATGGGGCACATATTCAGCAAGCTCAATCATGTCTTTCTTCCTATAGTCCAGGGAGGTATGTCTGAATCCGTTCATGCCGACTTGGACTAGGACAGAGTCATAACAGTACCTGTTGTGCAGAGACTTGAGTGCATATGTGGGATGGGGGATTCTGTCACCTGACAAACAAGTAACTGATTTTCTCCTTATCCACCCTAGTGAGAGGCACATCTGTGTGTCTCACAATGGAGTCTCCTATGAGTAATATATTGGGTTTATGGTAAGGCCTTAGTGGTTGCGAGACACTGATGTGTGGACTATGCATGGTCTGTGGTGTGGAGGTTTGCGGAGTTCTCATGTGTTTTTGCCTCTGAGGTGTCCTTTGTTTGGGTTTGTTTTGTTGAGAGCCTCCACATATGTGGGTGTGTGTTGTGGGTGATGTTTACTGACTCCATACATGGCAGGGAACCTATGTTACTGTACAATTTGTTCTGGTGTGCACATTCTCCATTTGTCTGGCCAGTGGTTCCCCTTCTCTTTATATGTGTCTCTTTGGCCTTCTGTAGTCCGGTCACAGGCTTTGTCAACAGTTGCTGCTGTTATGTATTTGTATTTCTGGTGTGAGCAGGTAGAAGTCATAACATCACACACAGGGTTATGGGCTTCACACCTCTGAGTGTACCTGTTTAGTCCATCATTGCACCCCTACATCTGCTGTGGTCCTCAGACAGTTTGTGTTGCAATGTTATTATAAGGCTACATGTTGGGCCTAGCTCTCAAACCATCACAGACTGACATCTGGACAGGCCTATATAAAACAGTCAGATGCAGGCCCATACATGGGGACAGGGTGTTAATATTGCTCTAGCAAACATAGACAGTTGGGAGACTGGTTTGGTATTATAGGTTCATAGGTTCATAGGTAGATACTAGGCTATCTGCCCTGGGGCATTTATAAGCCTAGCCAGAGTGTATTTGGCATCTGCCTCCCTATTAGATTAACCTACTGCGCCTCTGTAACGTAGGTCACAGAAGGTACCCTTTTAAGATTAGTTTACTGTGCCTCTGTCTAGCAGGGACGCAGAAGAGATCCCAGGGGTGAATTTGCGATTTCCCATCCACGCGTCCAGATTTCGCTTGAAGAGGGTCAGCGAGGGGCTATGTCTAACATGAATTGGGATTCTATTCCAGAGTGAGGGGAGCCTCTGGGAAATGAATCTGTCCCTCCAGCATGTCCTATTTATTTTTGTGCTGAGGTTTAGGTCCCTGGAGTGTGTAGCTCTAAGAGACTTGGATTTTTTGAGGTGGAGCATGTCCATTAATTCTGGGTTTGACATGGCTTTGTACGTCAGGCATAGATCGCCTCTGAGTAGGCGGTAAGCAACTGAGTAGAGCTGGAGTTTCTTTAGTCGAGCTGCATAGGACATCTGTTTGTAGCCCATGATCCTCTTGATGAGGTACTTTTGGGGTCTCTCCAGTTGCTGCAGGTGTCGGGTAAGGTACATCCCAAAAGGGGCATTGTATTCAATTATGGGCCTGATGAGTGATGAGTAGAGGGGCACAATGACCTCTCTTGATCTAGATGCAAACCCTTTCATGATAAGGTGGGCTATATAGAAGGTCTTCCTAACCACTTTGGCAACGTGATTATCAAAGGAGAGATTACTATCTACGTTGGTCCCCAAATCTCTAATTACTTCTTCCGTACTTAATGGATTACCACCTATGTGGCAATTTGTGGGCACCTTGTTTTTCCCAAAGGGGATGACTATGCACTTTTTAGCATTTAGCTTGAGGCCGTGGCTCTGGCACCAAGCATCCGTCTCTGTGAGACCCTTTTAGAGGATGCTTGTGTCAGCTGGAGATTCGATTATGGCTCCCAGTTTGCAGTCATCTGCGAACTTTGTCAGCCATAATCCCCCCGTGTTAGCCTGAACCTCAGAGAAGTATATACCGAACAGGAGAGGTCCCAGAACTGAGCCCTTTGGGATGCCACTTGTAACTGGTTTGGATTCAGACATGGCACCTGTGATTTTGACCATGTGGGTTCTATCTCTGAGCCAGCTTGCAACCCATCTTGTGATACAGGGTTTGATATTTAAGCTGGTAAGCTTATTTATGATGCCTGAGGGGGGTATTGTGTTGAAGGCTTTTGCGAGTTCCAGGTAGGCTGTGTGGACTACCTTGCCATCATCTATGGCTTTGGTAACTGTTTCAAAGAAATCAACTAGGTTTAAGAGGCAAGATCTGCCCTTAACAAAGCCGAATTGGGTAGGGTCCAGTGTCTGGAGGCTCCCAATGTCTTTGTTTATGAGTTCCATGATAATACGATCCATAGCTTTACAGACCAGACTAGTCAGGCTTATGGGGCGATAGTTTCCGGGGTCCGTTGTGGCACCACCTTTGTGGAGTGGCACCACTGTAGCTGTACGCCATTCTTTGGGTACATATCCTGTAGTAAGGCTAAGTTTGAACAGTGACTTAATGTGAGGGTTCAGTTCTTCTTGGAGCTGGTGTAAGACACAGCCTGGGACACCGTCCAGTCCCATAGATGCTGTCTTTTTTGCTTTGGAGAGGGCAGCTTTCACCTGTGCATCTGTGATGTCAGGGAGGTTACATTCAGTTGGGATAGGCATTTGCTCCTTTGGGGGGGGAAGGGGGGGGGAGTCTGCGCTGAATCTGTCTGCCAGGATGTTGGCTATGTCTGTAGGTTGGGTATATTTTGTACCGTTATGCAACAATTCAGAGCATATCTGGGAGTTTCTGCCCATGTTCCTGACATAACTAAAGAAGGCCTTGTGATTATCTTTAGTGTCTAGGGCAATTTTCTTTCAAACTGGCCTTTGATGATTTTATGAGGGATCGAAGTTTCTTGCTAATACTGATCAGAGATGCCTTCCCTTTTTGGGATTTTGCTCTGTCATGTAGTAGCTTCCTCCTTCTGTTGTATAGCTTATTTATGGCTGGGGTCCACCAGACTGGTCTCCTGTTTTTGGAGGAGTGAGTCTTGGTTTTATTTGGGATAGCATGATCCATGCATTCCTGCAGGTGCTCATAGAATGCATTTGTAAAGGATTCTGCAGATTGGGCTGTGTTATCCTCTGGCCCAGGGGCTTTGAAGGATTCTACCTCAGTCTTGAGAAGTGCAAAGTTGGCTTTTGAGAAATTCTTTACAGTGATTTCCTTGGCTGGGGGTGGGGACGGGATATGGATGTCCAGGGAAATTTGTTTATGGTCTGATCTTACCAATGAGGGGTTTACCTCTGGTGTGGAACCTAGAGTCCCTATGTTGGTGATGACCAGGTCCAATATGTTGTTCCCTCTTGTGGGAGTGGTGACCAGTTGTTCCATTGCATTAGAGTTTATAAATTCAAGGAACAGTTGGGTGAGAGTGTTTGGCCTTGAGTAGTTGTCCCAGTCAATGTTTGGGTAGTTGAAGTCACCCAATAACATAGTGTTTGGAGAGACCTTCATATTCTCCAGTGTTCTCAGGAATGCCAAGTGGGGTTCCTGTAATAGGGAGGGTGTTCTGTAGCAGGCTACAAACTGAAAGGCAGTTTTGCCCGCTGTTAGTTGCACATGGATGGTTTCCGATGTTTTGTGCAGTGCCACTAACCTGGAGGTGTAGGTATCTTTGATGAATATAGATACTCCCCCTCCTTTTGTGCTTCAGTCTGAGTTTTGAGGCAGAAACGCATGGTATGAGTTATAACCTGGTAGTACTAGGGTGCTCTCAGGAGCCTTGAACCAGGTTTCTGTTACTGCACAGACATCGATTTTCTCCATACTGAGGAAAGCCTCGAGTGCGTGCATCTTGAGGTTTAGACTTCTGGCATTGAGTAGCATTACCTTTAGTTTTTTTATCCTTGGGTTGTCTATGGAGGTGGGTTTGTCCTTTGAGCCTTGCCTAAAAAAGGCACTATGGGGGTGGCAAGAGCCTTGGCCAGTATACAAAAGCCTAAGGGTGACAGGTGCTAGCCGTCAATAGCGAAGCAACTTGGCTTGTCAAGCATGTCATCCCAGGCTGACAGGCACTGGATCCCCTTTGAATGACATCAATACTTTAGCCAATTGTTGAAACTGATAATTTTGTCTTTATACTGTGGCATCATTCTTGGTGAGGGCAAGATGCTACTCAAGGTCAGGGTCATACCAGCCTGGGCTACGTGGTCAGAGAGCTCCTCTATGTCTCTCTTTATGTAGTCCAGGGAGGTACGTCTCAGGTCATTCACACCAGCATGGACAATGACGGAGTCATACTTGTACTTGCTTTGGAGTGACCTGAGTGCTTGCGTTATGTGGCGGATCCTGGCACCCGACAGGCAGCTTACAGCTTGCTTTTTCTTATGGGTATAATGTCTGCTTCTCGACTGTTTGCCATTGATGTTTCTACATCAACCTTTATTGTTTTGCAAATAGTTTGACATGGAAATGCAATGTTATGACAAGCATGACAGATATACGAGACATACTTGTGGTCCTTCTGTGACACGCTGTCATTTCAGGGGTAAGGATGGTGTCTGGTGACTTGTTGTCAGTACTGACACAGTAAGGTGGCAGCCATTTATAACCTGGCAGTACAATGACTTTCAAGAACCTGCTGTCCTACTAGGCACTGTGTAGGTTACTCCAAGTTGTGTACTGTCCATATGTGGGGCCCCCTTTTCCTGAAGTGTCTAGCTTTCCTGCAGTAACGGATATTGATTTCTGGACAGTGTGTACAACTCTTACCATAGGTGTGGCTGACATGCAAAATACTTGGCACAGAAAGTCTTGAAACATGGACCCTGTCAACCACAGTACTGTACTTAGACAACTAAGCCACAACAGCCAAGAGAAAGTGCTGCCTACTTCCTGACAGTATTAACCATGCATATACATAGCTCAATGACCCCTGCATATTGTGGACTTGCAACAAGTTATTAAGTTTATTGGGATAGCCCTGGGAATGTGTGCTCTGCTGCTATTACTTTACAAACATAAATGTTACTGCAGTTCTATGGGAACACAGGTGTGTTGGGGTGAGGGGGAGCATACCTCTCAACTGCACACATTTGCATAGACTGAACAGATGTTTGTTTTACATTTTGGTTCAATTTAGCATAGTATTGTGCTTGTGTTGGAGAATACTGGCATATCACTAAAGACCGAAGGTTATAAAGTAATGACAGACATTTGAGTTTCAGACTTCTTATCCTTCAGAGACTTAAAGCAACTGCAAGACCTGCTGTGATATCACTGTGTAAGTTTGTAAGAGGAATATTTCATCATTGTTTCTTTATGGCTTTGTACAGCTGACTTGCTGGGAGAGGCTGAGAGGTGTGTTTGGAACTCCAACATTGACATTCGTGCATGTGACCTATGATCCTGCAGTTTATTAGTTCCCCACATATACTGCAGTGAATTTTGTCAACTAGGGGATTACTGCATATTCTGGGGAAGCCAGTAGTTGGCAGACATTTCCAGTTGTCCCCAGTGGTGGCTAGTGACTTCAAATCAAAGGGGGAGGGCTGCAGGATACAGATGAATGGGTGGGGCCAATGGGAAGGGGTGCGGTCAACTAGAAAGGGCAGAACTATGCTCAAAACCACAAAAACTGGAACTTTAATTAACTAACGCTGCCCTGGGTGCCAAACAGTCATTATGAGAGTCCAATCAAGACAAAATGAAGTGTAAAAGAAAAAGATATTTCAATGCATTGGCTGCATGACAGCTTACTTAATATCTAGATGGAAACAAAAAGGTTGCAAGGCATAAAAAAATAAATTACTTTTTAAATACATTACTGGAATCCCAGTCAAAGTCAAGTATAAGAAAAACAAGCAGCACTCATCTCAAACCACTTCTCCTTGCACTGCAGTTCTAATTATAATTTATATTCAGCTTTATAAAAGTACCAAGTAACATGCTGAAAGTAACAATCTCTGTGATACCCCCACTTGTAAAAATGTTTCTTATCCAAAAAAAGACCATCTGCCTGACAACAGCTATCTACTTGTTTCATGGGGAAAACATGATCAAAGTAAAAAATGAACAGCAAACAAGAAACAAGCTCAAGATAAATTGCTTAAAGGATTATTGCACAGGTTATGGACCACACATGATAGATTGACATTCTGTTTAGTTTACGGGTAAAGCCTGCAAAGATGACTGCAAGTCTCCAACACAGGTAATGAGCTTCTTAAAATACTGTAATCTTGTCCTTTATTACAAATACTGTCATATGCATTTCAATACCCAAGGCTTATACGTTATCTAGTTATGTAAGCATTCTCTGCATGGCAATAACAAAAAGGCTTTCAATGTTGATAATTCTTTAACAGTATGCTTATTAAAGCTTACTTGCATCTTACAATCTCAGACAAGCTTACCTGATGGTCATGAAAGCATTGCTACTTAAACACAGAGCAACGGCACTTTCTGAATAATAAGCATAAATCAACAGTATAAAAATATGACAGAAAACAGAACATTCTGCAAAATCAAGCAAGGACAGATGAAAAGCCACTGTAGTACGTGTGTCTACCTTGGATGGTGGGATACTCTGCACACTTACACTGCATAACTGCTCCTTGCCTTGCTTGGACACATCCAGAGTCACTACATGGGGGAGTAGGGTACAACAAGTATGTCACAATTTGAAATGTTTCTGGCTGACTGTGATGGCCCTGACACATTTGTCATACCTCTCAACCTCAGAGCAAGAAATCTGGACAAAGCCATACATATAAGTGGGACAAAGGCCCAAAATAAGGACAATATTTAAATATTGTTCTTATAAACTTTCTAATAGAATAGTAGGTCTTGCATTAGTATGAATTTTCTGAAGGGTATGAAATCTGAAACTCAAATGTCTGTCATTATTTTCTAACTTCAATCTTTAATAATTTGCCAGAAAAAAACACCATTTTATGAAAAATGGACTATAAATGTGATGCAAAAATGTAAAGTAGCCACACAATACAGCTGGGAACCTATCAAAGAAAGGACATTTTTTAAATATTAGTACTGTTAACTTGTGCAGCTGACAAAATAAACAAATCTACATACATTTCTGAAATAAAAGTAATCTATAACTCTGATTATTACAGTTATTTATTAATTGTAATCCCTCCATGTTTTCTTTAAAAATTGACATTTTATGAGGGGATTATTAGAGGGAGAGCAACATTTTGATCCAAAATTGGGGACAGTTGAGAGGTTTGGATATGCCTAATTCTATAAAGCAATTTATTTGCACATACCTCTCAACCTATTAATGCAGGAAATCTGGACAAGGCCAAATATATTGGGGAACATACAAACAGTACTAAAAATTGCTCTTGTATAAACTTAGCTGATAGAATAACAGGTCTTGCTTTAGCATGCATTTTTCTGAAGGTTATGGAGTCTGAAACTCAATGTCTGTCATTATTTAGTGACTTAATTCTTAAATGATTTGCCAGAAAACCAGAGATTTTATGAGGAACAAACCAAAAATAAGAAGCAAAAAACTATTCATTCTGTGAAAATCTGGACAGCTGAGAGGTATAGTTCAGCCGGGGCTGTCTTTGAGTTTGCTGCCCTTCCCCCTCACAAAATCATGGCCGAATGGAGCCTTCCCTGCAGCCATTCCAATGTCCCATTACTTGGCTATTTCACCCCATTTACCATAAACACTGTAATGTGTATACTGCTTTACTTCTACAATGATTTGGATTTCATTTGAAAGTTTTATTTTGCATTTTACAGCACAAACACTAAGACATCCGCTAAACAATGCAATGCAGTCTCACAATGAAAATAGACTTAGCATTAAAACTTCTCTGCCCTTGAAACTCACATTCATTGAAACAACATTGAAATCCACATTCAAAGAAAATACATTTGGCTAGTATGAAGATTAACTTAGGTCTGTTTTCAAATGATAGGCCCCTTGCACACAACACATACATGTGTTGTGTGATACACCTTCCTGATTATATTAAATTATATTCCTTGTATAATACAATACAGTTGTTAGAGGGTGTTTTAAATTTATTGTTTTGAACATTGTTCCAGTAAACAATGAAACAAAATGCATGCACCAATAACGACAAAATTGCCCAATTGAGAAAGTCTACTTAAACTTCTACAATCCACCAGTATCAGTAAATATGCACAATCTCTGCAGAAGTATAAGTCACCGATAACATTTCACATTAAAGAGATCTGTAACTAATGAAGAGGTTGCTGCTGGCAAACAACTTTATATTCATTGTTTCATCTATTAATAAAGTGCCTGTATCTTCGCCAAAGAGGACATTCTCAGTATGGTAGCATCCACCCGCTGTGGGAGTAGAACCCACAGCCTTCTGCATCAAAAGCAAGTACATTACCTGTTGTGCTATTAACAATGCAAGCAGACTAAGTGTAAGCAGCACTAAACTTCTCTTCCCCTGCGGATCTCAGCTCCTTGTAAAATCTACTCAATACTCAACTGTATCTCTCAACTTTGCAGCACAAGAAATCTGGAAAAAGCCAAAATTTATTGGGGAAGGCGAAAGCCTGAAAACCAGGGACACATTTTAAACAATGCTTGTATAATCTTGAAAAGTTGCTAATATAAAACACTGTGTTACCCCCCCATACATTTCACTGCCAATACTTGAACCGAGGACCCTGTGCAAAACAGTCAGAGCACCATGCCACAATGCCAAATCAATTGTTTTATGAAAGAGAGGAAGACTGGAACTTAAATGGCTCCCATTTAGTGAATTCAGTTTTCACCATAGCTGTCAACCTCTTAGCACAAATCACCTAGACAAAGCCAGTAATGGGGGAATACAGCCCTCAAACATATTCAGTAAATTCAGTTCTCACTGTAGCTCTCAACCTTAGCACAAAAAACCTGGACGAAGCCAATAATGGGGAATACTGTTCCAAAAATAGGGACACTTTTCAAATATTCAACTTATAAACTTAGAAAATTGCTAGAATAAAAGGTTTTGTGTTACTATGTACTTTCTGTAGAATATGACATATGAAATTCAAATGCCTGTCAATTTTATTTATTTAACATTTGTTAACCAGGAAGGTCTGACTTGAAACAAAAGCCAATGTTCAGCAGAGGCCTGGGGAGAAATACTGCATATGCATGTCTTTGTAACATGGGAGGACACCAGAGCAAACCCACACACAAACACAGGGAGGACATGCAGACTCCACACAGAAGGCACCCCAGTCAAGAATCAAACCAGAGATCCTCTAGCTGTGAGGCAATAATGCTACCACTGCATCACCAACTACTGAAAAAATTAGAAATTCAGAAACCACAGATTTTATGATGAACAGAACAAAATATAAGGCAAAAATCTGCAAAAGTTTCACAGATGGTGGTGGGTAGAGGATTCAGGCTCTTGTTACCTGCACCCAGGGTACAGGGTTCAACACAGAGGTATTCCCTAACCACCACGAGCAGACACACACACACATACACATACTCACAATGATAATAAAATCCAAATCAGCTCATGAAAATAATACAACAGCTTGTGAGTACCTGCAATGATGATAAAATAATCCAAAGCTGGCACTGCAATGATGATAAAATAAAATCCAAACAGCTTCATCCTGAGTATCAGCTTGTCTGCGTTTGCACATGTTTCCCGGTTCCTGTTTCTGAATGTTCCAAGACTGCTGACCTTGCAGTCCAATCCCCTTCCTGTCTATGCGGTTAGACTTCTGGGGTATCAGCAGTCTGCTGCCTTCTTCCTGAATCTGGACTGGTAAGGCAGCAGTCCGGATTCACTTTCTATGTGAGGTTAGGAGAAGTTATTGGATTGTACCATTGTGGTTCACACCTGGGGGGCTGCAGTCTGATATCATGAGCCACCACTGGTTGTCCCATACAACTCTCAGATGTCTGCTGCTATCCCGGTAGGCTACCCCTTTCCCTTGCATACATGCAGTGATACCATGGATATGCTACCACGATGTACTACTCCATTCATTTGTTGTTAAGAGTGACTTACCTTGTGCCTGTGGCAGTTGTGAGGACAGTGCTTCAGGAATGACTCTGTCAGATGCACACAGTACACAGCTTATACATGGTAAGGTACAGGTAGTGTGATATGCGTGGCGTCCTTTTTACTGTGTGTGTGAGTCAGAGAGAGGTGTCAGTCCCTGGATCCCTAGGGTGTTAGTGTATGTGCTATGCATTGCCTCTTTGCCAAAGCCAGGTTGTACTGGGCATGCCTACATCTGCCTATAGGGACAGGCTCAGGGGGTTTGTCTTCCAAGTCCCCCTATGCCTGTGGGGACCTTAGCAATGGTGGGGAGCTGTGTCCCCCTTCCCTATGATGTTCCTGCTGCATGTATTTCTGCAGGATCATATTGTGTAGCATGGCAGATACTATGAACATGTGTGTACATGTGGCTGAAGAATACTGCAGGGCTCCACCAGATATGTCAAGGGAGTGTAAAGTGACTTGAGCAGCCAAAACACATGCTTTAAGATGTAGCTAGTTTGTGCGTGTGGCTCATTATGGCATTTTCAGTGTGTGTGTGTGCATTTCTGATGGGTGTCATCATCCACAGTTCCAGTGCATAGCCAGCATCCCTCACTAGATGGCTGTATGGGATGTCCCCCCGGCAAATACCTGGTACAGCTGTGATGCATGCCAGATGTGGGAGTTGTGATAACTGCCAGGGCTGCTATTGATGATAATGCCCTGGGCATTGCACATGACCTGGCAGTTGATGGAGTAATACCCCTTGTGGTTGACATAGATTCTACCCTCTTCACCAGGTGTTGCTTTGATGTGGACATGAGTGCAGTCTCTGGCAAACAGTACCTCTGGGTAGTGTGCTACATGGTGGAAGAGATGCATATTACTGGTCCTCTCCTCAGAGATTCTGAGGAAATAAATGTGCTCACTGGCATCTCTTAACATGACATCCAGGAACTGGTTGAGTACCTTAGATGCAGATGCCTGTGAGACCCCCATGATTTCTCCAGTAGGTCTTTAGAAAGTACCTGTAGCTAGTATTCTTAAGGGTACACATACCTTTGTTTCCACTGGGATGGGTTCCCCTCTGTTGGCTCTGGGTCTGAGGTGAGGATAGCAGAGCTTGGTGAGTTGCTGTAGTATGTCCCTGTCCACCCTATAGCACTCTACTATCTCCAGCTCATGTAGCCCCTGAAAGGTTACCCTGGGTCTGAGCACTCTTCTCCTCCTCAGTCTGGGCCAGTTGTCGGCATCATCCTCATCACCACCCTCAGTCTGCAGCAAGTAGAGATGTAGCAAAGCAGCAGCAGCCCCTATCAATTTGTCAGTTAAAATTCCCAAATGTGTACTCCAATGGTGCAGCGTATGTGGGAAAAATCGGATTGAAGGGTGTTTGCATATTTTATACTGGTGTGCTGCAGATGCAGCCTGTGTGATTGGCTAACTATGATACATTCCATCTGCCAGCTGCATTACTGAGAGGTTTGAATGGGCCAGTTTGAGTGCCAGAGAAATTATTAGTCATTTATAGTTGATTGCCTTTTGTAAAGGTGTTTCTGTTTATTTATTTTATTTATATTTCCTGTACTTTTAGCATGCAGCACAAACCCACTGTTTGAGTGTAAGCACTTCTAAGCAGATCTGATCCTGCCTTGTACACAAGCACATTTAGCTTTTCTTCAACTAGCTAAGTACAGCTAAGCAGCCTCAGAAACACCCCCTTGTTTAGTCGTGCTTAGCTGAGCGCAAACAGAAGCCACTGAGCTCCAAAGTGCTTATACAAAGCATGACAAACTCCCTTTTCATGTCAGCTGCCTCTTCTGCCTACACTATCACATTTTAGCCCTTACACGGTTAGGTACCTGTGGACACAGTGGCCCATTTTGCTATTCAATAAACTTAGCTCATTTACATACACCTAATTGCGTATACCCTTGTTACTCCACTACATGTCCTATGTCCTTAGCAACCACTGTTACCTGCCATTGTTATGAGTTTGCATGCTGACCAGTATAATGTTAAATTTAATTTTATGTTTCCTATTGCCTTTTTACTATTTTAATTTTATTTTCTACAAGATCACATGTTTGCGCCACCGCATTCCACTTAAATATCTCATATTTGCTAAAAAACTTTTTATTTTGCATATTTTGCAACACTTTTACATGCTAATGGTCATAGTTTTGGCCATTGGCATGCCTAATGCACCTAATACATGCTTAACTTTTAGTTGTTACGGCCCTGTTTTTTTTTTTTTTTTTTTTTTGCAGTCCAGTACATGGTTACTAACTGCATACATTTCTCCTGCAGATACACCTCATATACGGATGCTTGTCTGCTTCCTGGATCAGTAAATCACCTCATTTGCATGTTTTAAACCAGCAAATAATGTGATTTACATCCCACAATCATGTCCATGTCAGCATAGTGCTGGGAGGCTCGTGCATGCCCCCAGCCTTGTTTCCTAGATCGCTCCACCTTCATGCTCTTTGTTTGAGCTGTACCACTATGCTTCCATGGAGATTAGCTCCATGTAAGCGTTACTGAAATACCCTCTATGTTTTAGTTTGAATACAACAGATCAGCATTGACTGAAAGTAAATAACATATTTATTTGAGAAATTAAGTAATTATTTAATTATCTATTGCTGAAGACGTTCTTATCACAATAAAGAATGAAATCACTTATATATATCAGTTTAGCCTTGTCCTTTTAGGAGAAAAGAAGTGTTTCTTGTTACATAGTTGATTGCTTCTAAACACTGTTTTATTTGCATTTTACATATCTATCTATATATCTATATATATATATATATATATATATATATATGTGTGTGTGTGTGTGTGTGTGTGTGTGTGTGTGTGCCCAGCTTAGTTAATAACCTATATAAAGCTAATCTTTCCTAGCTTTGCAGATTCTGCAGACCCCCTTTGAGTCTGATTGTTGCCACATAGGTCTTTAAGGCATACCCATTAACATTTTTTATTGACAAATGTTTAAAACCTTTCCATGGGGTATGGAATCACATTTTAAAAGATTTGTGGAGCTTTTAAAATTGTATTGCTGATAATCTGCGGAAGAAGCACCTTTCATTTTTTTAACTATAGATGTAATTGATTTGTTTTCTAGGTACCTCATAAACAGGATCTACTTATGTTTTATGAAGTTTGCATTTTACTACTTTAATACTGATGAATCCCTGTTTTAAGGGAGAAAACTGTTAAACAAAAGTGTATTAAATTTATTGAAAATGCTGGTATGTTTTGGCTTTTTGGTGGCCCACATGCTTAGCGAAGCTGAATATTGCTTGATTATTTGCTACAGCTTTCAGTTTCTGTCATTGTTTTTTGGTTACAAGTATTTTTGAGACTGTGTAGGCTACATGAAATCACAGGAATTGGTGAAGGAGCTGAGTTTGTCCATGTTTCCTTCTTCCAAAGACATTTACCTAACTGAAATCATTGGTGATCTTACTTTTTAAGTGGTTTGCTTATCCTGTTTGACATAATACTGGGCAGAATGCAAACCCAGTAATGATAACCAATCAACAATGTTGAAGTTAGTCACATGAGTGGTAATGTCCCATGAGATGCTGTATGTACGTACTTTCTGGAACACATTGGAGTGTGAGTAGTTCCCTACAATTTTGCACAAATTATGGGTCAGTATGGGGATTAATAACTTAGGATCTAAGGATGCAGCAGAGCGTAATCAAATTTCTGATGACCATACATAAGAGCCTGTTACACTGGACTTCCAGCATGACAAATGAATGCTGGATGACTGGTTATATAAATATTTTTCTTTTGGATCAGAAGCTGATGAACACGTAAGTACTGAATCTATGGCCACATAATTAGATATATTTGGTAAAAAATTGGTGAAGCTGTGGAACCTTCAATTGGACAATGCATTCTTTAGAGAGTACATCTAGGTGAAAAGTGTTCCAAAGTTTTAAGTACTTGGAAATTCAGAAATAATTTGGATAGAAATTCAATCATATATATTGATTTAAATGTTTGACCACCATGATTGTGGATTAATGAATAATTTAATAAAGAACAATGAGACTAAAATTAATGAACGATTTACAGAACTTAAAAAAGTGGATGCTAATATTAAAAACGTGGACAGTCAAGTCAATCCTTTTATATTTAAGAAACAAAAAAAATTGAATGTCATACCAAGAGCTATGCTGCATGCCCTTTCGCTAAGGGTTCTAGGTTTACCTATGTTGATATCAACAAGAATGTTTTTATGTAAATAACAATAATTCAACTAATATTGCGAACAATGAGTTTGACAACAATGATTCTATAGGAACTTCTTATAGTGGTGAAATTGATTCTGTGGAAACAAATGGCAACACTAAATTTATAATTTTAGATGATCCTATAGAGTTTCCCCTTTGAGGAGATCTGAAAGGATCGCCCAACAGTCAAAAAACATATCAAATCCATAACAGGGCAACAATGAATACCAGTGTGGAAGGGAAAGAAAGGGAAGAGGAAGAAGGAAAATTACAGAGAAAGGATTTTTTGGACAAAGACCAACAGTTGGTCTTAACTCCTGGCATAGTTCAAAAAGGTATGGTTTACATCTATAGTGGGCAAAATATTATTTTTTTTTTACTCAAATGATTTTTATTTTGATGAAATAACACAATGATTTAATAAATTTGCAACATTCAATAACTATTTACAGTATTTATATTCAGACTGACAAAAAGGATTCAGATAAAAACATTTGTAGTTAAATAATAAGTTAATATATAAACTATGATAGTTAGGAAGG
The DNA here is from genome assembly GCF_019279795.1 of Protopterus annectens. Classification (NCBI taxonomy): domain Eukaryota; kingdom Metazoa; phylum Chordata; order Ceratodontiformes; family Protopteridae; genus Protopterus; species Protopterus annectens. The sequence continues at coordinate 288,434,895 of NC_056741.1, read as the reverse complement.
GTTTGTTTCCATCTGTAGGGTATCAATCAAATTTAAAACTTTCCTCCATTGACTATTAACCAATGGCTTAGGAAAAGTTCTTACCCTTTAGTTCTTTTCTCCATTAGTATGCATTTCTTCAGTGATGATAGGAATTTCTCAATTGTGGGTGCTACATTAGAGTTCTGTCTTCTTGTTATACATTTTCTGGCTATTGCTAACATTGTCCACAACAAATACAGGTCATCTTTCTTCATATTATTACTATTAACAACATTCAATAAAATTAAGGACTTTGTCAAAAGAAATATATCAGTATAGATAGCTTTAAGAAATTTGTTAATCTCATTCCAATATGGTTTAATATTAGTACAGTCATAACAAATATGAGACCAGTCAGCATTAGTGGACAGATGACATCTCCAACATAACCTGCTGTTTGAATTGTTCATTTTTGAGATTTTCTCAGGTGTCAAAAAGGATCTGTGTAGAAATTTCCAATGAAAAATCCTCCAGAATTGTGAGTAAGAAGTTAAACTGAAAATAAAGTGTTTGTTTTATCTTCCATTGATAATGACACTTGAAACCCTTTAGTTAGATATTGCCAATAAGAATCTTTAGGATCTGTCTTATAGACAATTAAAGGGTTATATAGATATGATAATTAATTCTTAACATTGACATTATTATATAGAATTCCAGAAATCCAGTTTATAATTTTTGGTATGGTTTTGAAGGATGAGTTATGTATTATTCTACACAGATCCTTAGTGTATGCTGTGACACTCTGAAGAACCAACCAGTCATTAGGGGATAGGTCATAGGTTGACAATATACTGTGTGTGTTCAAAGCTTGTTGGTTTTCAATACATTGCAACCAACAAAATAGGTTATTATTTTCCCATAAACCAAAAATCTCTCTTTGTGTAGGTATGATGTCAAGGAGAGGAATGCAGAAGGTCAGATGATTGTGGATTTTGTGAAAAGGATGAACATGGCTGTGGTGAATACGTATTTTAAGAAGAGGGAAGAGCATAGGGTGACATACAAGAGTGGAGGAAGATGCACACAGGTGGATTATATCCTATGTAGGCGGGCCAGTCTGAAGGAGATTGGAGACTGTAATGTGGTGACTGGGGAAAGTGTAGTTAAGCAGCATAGAATGGTGGTCTGCAGGATGATGTTGGTGATCAAGAAGCAAAGGAGGAGTGTGGAAGCAGTGCCAAGGATTAAATGGTGGAAGTTAAAAAAGGGTGATTGTGAGGTGGAGTTCAGGGAAGAGTTAAGACAGGCACTGGGAGGCAATGAAGAGTTACCAAATAGCTGGGTAACTACAGCAGAGCTAGTAAGGGAGACTGCTAGGAAGGTGCTTGGTGTGACATCTGGACAGAGGAAGGAGGACAAGGAGACATGGTGGTGGAATGAGGAAGTACAGGAGAGTATACAGAGGAAGAGGCTGGTGAAGAAGAAGTGGGATTGCCAAAGAGATGAAGAAAGTAGAAATGAGTATAAGGAGATGAGGCGCATGGCAAAGAGAGAGGTGGCGAAGGCTAAGGATAAGGCATATAGAGAGTTGTATGAGAGCTTGGACACTGAAGAGGGAGAAAAGGACCTGTACCAATTGGCTAGACAGAGGGATAGAGCTGGGAAAGATGTGCAGCAGGTAAGGGTGATAAAGGACAGTGAGGGAAATGTACTCACAAGTGAGGAGATTGTGTTAAGTAGATGGAAAGAGTACTTTGAAGGGCTGATGAATGAAGAGAATGAGAGAGAGAGAAGGTTGGATGATGTGGCGATAGTGAATCAGGAAGTGAAGCACATTAGCAAGGAGGAAGTAAGGACAGCTATGAAGAGGATGAAGACTGGAAAGGCTGTTGGCCCAGATGACATACCAGTGGAAGCATGGAGGTGCTTAGGAGAAATGGCAGTGGAATTTTTAACCAGATTGTTTAATGAAATTTTGGAAAGTCAGAGGATGCCTGAGGAGTGGAGAAAAAGTGTTTTGGTACCTATCTTTAAGAATAAGGGTGATGTGCAGAGCTGCAGTAACTACAGAGGGATAAAATTGATCAGTCACAGCTTGAAGTTATGGGAAAGAGTAGTGGAAGCTAGGTTAAGAAGGGAGGTGATGATTAGTGATCAGCAGTATGGTTTCATGCCAGGAAAGAGCACTACAGATGCAATATTTACTCTGAGAGTGTTGTTGGAGAAATACAGAGAAGGTCAGAAGGAGTTGCATTGTGTCTTTGTGGACTTAGAGAAAGCATATGACAGGGTGCCTAGAGAGGAGTTGTGGTATTGTATGAGGAAGTCGGGAGTGGCAGAGAAGTATGTAAGAGTGGTACAGGATATGTACAAGGGTAGTGTGACATTGGTGAGGACTGCGGTGGGAGTGACAGATACGTTTAAGGTGGAGGTGAGATTACATCAAGGATCAGCTCTGAGCCCTTTCTTATTTGCAGTGGTGATGGACAGGTTGACAGATGAGATTAGACAGGAGGCTCCATGGACTATGATGTTTGCAGATGACATTGTGATATGTAGTGAGAGTAGGGACCAGGTTGAGGAGACCCTGGAGAGGTGGAGATATGCTTTAGAGAGGAGAGGAATGAAGGTCAGCAGGGCTAAAACATAATATATGTGTGTAAATGAGAAGGAGTGCAGAGGAATGGTGAGGATGCATGGAGTAGAGTTGGTAAAGGTGGATGAGTTTAAGTACTTGGAATCTACAGTTCAGAGTAATGGTGAGTGTGGAAGAGAGGTGAAGAAGAGAGTACAGGCAAGGCGGAATGGGTGGAGAAGAGTGTCAGGAATGATTTGCGACAGACGGGTACCAATAAGAGTGAAAGGGAAGGTCTACAAAAGGGTAGTGAGACCAGCTATGTTATATGGGCTGGAGACGGTAGCATTGTCGAAAAGGCAGGAGTCAGAGCTGGATGTGGCAGAGTTAAAGATGTTAAGATTTGCACTGGGTGTGACTAGGATGGACAGGATTAGGAATCAGTATATTAGAGGGTCAGCTCAAGTTGGACAGTTTGGAGACAAAGCAAGAGAGGCGAGATTGCATTGGTTTGGACATGTGCTGAGGAGGGATGCTGGGTACATTGGGAAAAGGATGCTAAGGATGGAGCTGCCAGGTAAGAGGAAAAGAGGAAGGCCTAAGATGAGGTTTATGGATGTGGTGAGAGAGGACATGCAGGCGGTTGGTGTGAAAGAGCATGATGCAGAGGACAGGAAGAAATGGAAACAAATGATCAGCTGTGGTGACCCCTAATGGGAACAGCCGAAAGAAGATGATGATGATGAGGTGTTTTATCAGGGAAATCCCTTGTAATAGTAAATGGTATTAAAATCGATGCCAAAGTTTTATATCTAAATTTGTGTTAATGAATTTTCTAAACACATCAAAAATATTGTTTATTAGTGCTAGTTTAGTTAATTTTGTTGTACTATACTGTAAATTTAAACTTAAATAGTGCCATATCTTGTTATCTTTGTCAGTTACCAAAGCATTCTTTGATAAACAGTTTTCATTCATTAGTATAATGGAGTGTGACTGTTTCCAATTGGAAGAGTATCTAGGATTTATCCAATTCATCACTATTTTAATTATAGATGCCTTTATATAAGTTTCAATCTCTGGGAATTTTAACCCCCCTTGTTCCCATTTTCTGATATGATGAGAATATGCCACTCTATTTCTGTTGGGGTTCCATATGGCTTTCATCAGAGTTGAAGTGATTTCTTTAAGGATTTTATTTCTTGGTGGAAGTATAAGGGCTTGTGCTATATATAATACTTTAGGTAACAAAAACATTTTTATTAGTTGTAATCTATCATCAAATGCTCTAAACAAATTATTCTATTTTCATATTAATGTCTTGATTAAGTCTATGGCTTTAGCATAGTTAAGCTGTAAAGTTTCCTCTATATTCTTGCCTAGGACTACTCCTAAACAGTCTAGAGTTGAAACATGGTTTCGAATAATATGAATAACTGGAACCTGTATGTTCTTTTTTTTTTTTTTTTTTTTTTTTTTTATAATAAATATTTTGATTTAGATTTGTTGGAGAGTCCTGAGATTTTTTGGAAATTTGTTGTTACTATATCCACTTCACCTAATACTTCCTTAGAGTTGGGAAAGGTAAGTAAGACATCATCAGCAAATGTCATTATTTTAGAAGTATATTGGTCATATCTATTTATGCCTCTTATCTTTGGGTTATTACGTATTAAAATGGCAAGTATTTCTATGGCTAGAGCAAATAGGATAGGGGACATGGGACATCCTTGTCTAGTACCTCTAGTGGTTTGGATTGCTTTGGAAGTAAAGGGACCTAATTTGACATATGCTGGATTATTTTCATAGATTTTCTTTATCATTGTTATAAAAAGGGGGGGGGATCAAATAACTATAAGACTTTAAATAAATAACCCCAATTTAAGGAGTCAAAGGTCTTTTGAATATCTAGACCTATTATCAATGCTTCATGGTTTCCTCTATTGAGGTAATCTATCAGAGTTAATACTCTTTTAATATTATCCTGCGTATGCCTGTTATATATGAAACCAGTTTGGTCTTCATTAATGATTTTAGATATGGGTATTTTCAATCTATTGACCATAATTGACATAAATAGATTATGATCATTATTCAACAAATAAACTGGTCTATATGAGTTGCAATGATTAGGGTCCTTATTTTCTTTTAATATAGAGAAAATTAGAGAATATCTCCAAGAAGGAAGAATATTTGCTAATGTTTGAACTTCAAGAAAGGTTTTATGTAGGAGAGAGATTATAGAAGAAGGGAACAATCTATAAATTTCGATAATTAAGCCATCTATTCCAGGTGCTTTATTAGACTTGCTTCCTTTAATCCCATCTATAATTTCCTTTTGAGAAATATGTTTTGTAGATCTAACTTACGTTCCTCAGGAATTCTTGTTATGTTGGGAACTATATTCTCTAACTTCTCACATTCATTTGTACTTATTTTATCTTGATGATGCTCTGCATCATGATAATTAAAAGCCTCCAGAATGTCCGCTATGTCCGAGACTTTTTTCCTTTTCCCTTCATGAAAGATACTATCAATGTTGTTAATTTTTGATTGTATCTTAACTTTCATAGATAGGTTATGAAGATGCTTAGGAAAGGTAGCATAAGAATTTAATTTCAGATTTTCCATAGCTAAATTAGTTTTATGGGATAATATTTCATTGTTTTTCTTATTGCTTCTTCTATTTTCCTCTTATTAACTGTAGCAATTAAGTTTTTATTAGATTTAAGAGATAATATTTGATTTTGGAGTTGCTGTAAATCAGAGTCCCATTCTTTAATTTTATTTTTGTACCAGCTAATGGTTTTAACTTATAGATAGGCCTTAAGAGAATCCCAAACCATAATTGTGTTTGCTTCAGGTTTATAATTAATCTCTAAGAAAAGATGAAGTTCAGAAGTTATCCAAGATTTAAAGTCTTTAATTTTTGTGATAGATGAAGGAATCCTTGAAGTAATAACTAATTGATTCAATCCCAAGCGTATTGTTAACAACAGGGAATTATGATCTGAAAAGGGTCAAGGTTGTATTGAAAAATTCAAGATTTTAGAATAAAGATCTTGTGAGATATAAATTGTATCTCTTCTAGTTTGAGTACCATGTCTATAGTCCTGGTGTGAGAATAGTAAAGAATTTGGTCCCAAAGCATTAAAGGTATCTTTTAATTTAAACATTTCTGTCCATTTTTTAACTATTTGGCTGGGGACAATAGTCTAGGAGATTTCCTATTGGTAGTTTCTGTAATATCTGTGATGCAATTAAAATCACCTCCTAGTATAATATTACTTTTAGAAGTAGTAATAATGAAGTCAAAGTGTTTCTTAGCTAGTCCAACCCCCATACCTGGGAACCAGTATGAATTAACCAGGGTCCAAATTCTATTATTAAACTTAAGTATAACTAAGGCCATGAGTCCATCATTATCTACATATTTATAAATGATTTGGGGATTTAAGAAAGTCTTTTTCCATAGAATTGTTACTCCTCTGGCCTTATTTTTATAAGAAGATTGAGCAAGTATTGTGTATTCCTTAGGGTCCCACATAAATGTGTCATTTATTTTAAAGTGTGTCTCTTGGAGAAAAACTACTTGAGCCTTGTTTAGTTTAAGATACCCTAATAGGTTGGTTCTCTTATATGGGTTGTTTAAGCCATTAATATTTAAGGTTATCAAAGTTAAATCCATATCAGAATTCTTTAAAGATAAATAATAAAGGAACTTGTATTAATAGAATCCTGTATACATAATATTCTTCCCAAATAGACAATAGAATACCAGTTGTTGTATTTCTATTTATCTCACTCCAATAATAGAATATTAATTGTTGTATTTCTATTTATCTCAATCCAAATAACTTTCCCCCTGAAAGATAAAAGTATAACAATTGTGTCAGACATTTCAAAACTAGATAAACAGTTAAATAACCAAAAATAACATATTTCACTATGATATAAACTTTAATACACCCTATAAATGGAAAGAGATACATTCCAAGTCTAGCAAACAAAACTAAAGCTGCTAGACTACCTATCCCAACCATCAACCTTTGTTGGTTCGAGCCCATGAAAACAAAGTATAAAATGGAGAATATATTATAAATTAAGAGAAAAATAGTAGTGATAAACAACTAATCAGATATTGATTCTAGTTGGGTTTTAGAGATGAGTTACATACACTATTATTAGAAACACTTCTTGAATGCTTATTTAAATGGTTTATTTCCTGTATACTTTTGTCTGAAGAAGTTTATATATTTTATAAACAAAAGCGCTAACTTTATATTTATTTCTGTGTCCAGAGTGGTATTATCTCCTTACATATTTCATTCAGTTTTTGTTTTGCACTCGTTTGTCTGTGGCATTATGGAGAATTGTATTGCTACTGGGTCACAGCCGTTATTTGAATCTACAGATTCACCTTCTAACAACCATTCATCTAATGTTGAACCTGGTGTATCTAGCAGCTATGGGAAACTCACAGCATTGATTGAACTGTTGACACAACGCGTTGACTCCTTGGCAAGCCAAGTTGCAGGAGTTTTGCCTCGTGTACCCGGAAGTGCTAGCAACAGCTCTCAAAAGGATTTACCATCGCAGCCTGTGGCTACAACTTCAAGGGTTGCCCTAGGATTGCAGGATCGGGGTTTTACAACTACAAACACCTCTAACTCTACTCCATTGCCTTGTTCTGGTAACCGGACATCCAGTGGAAATGTTGTGAATGCTAATTTCGTGAACAATGAATGTGACAACTCTGTAAGTACTGTTTCAGCTTTGCCCTGCTTGAATGATTGGCTTAAAGAGCCGGCAAGCTTTTTAAACAAAGTTACTGTAGAAAAACAAGCAGGGCATTCTTGTGAGAACGAGAACACCATAATTAACAACTTAAAAATATTTGACATTAAATTGTTTAAGTTTACAAAGCTTCAGATTGAACTTCAGTATCTTACTGAATGTATCAAAAGGAAGCAGGTCCCAAAGGAACTTCGACAGTGGCATTTTCCCACTGGTATTATTTTAAACTCTACGTTCCACAAAAAATTGTTGAACTTATTTGACCAACAAGGACTTGAATTCATTGAATGTTTGTTAAAAAATTATCAGAAGCAAATAGACTGTTTACAGAACGAATTAACAGACTTGGATAATGCTATCAGGTCAGACAAGGATTTTCAAAGATACAAATTTGACTTTTTACGCATTTTTTCTAGTTTAGATAATGCATTGAACAAAATTAGAGAGAATAAAATTTAAAAAATGAACAGGGATTCGCTAGCATATAACAAGGGTTTGGCTTACCCCTTGCCCCCTTCTAACCCTGTGAATGATGTAAGGAATAGTTCAAGTGTAATTGTTGATGTTTGTGGCGATGATTCTCATTTTGAACTTGATAATAATTGTATTGACCACAATAACGTTGACAGTATGAATAGAAATGTCAGCTCTCCGGTTAGAAGGAGTGAAAGGCTAGCTAATAGGAATGCCAATAGTGATTCTAGTTCTAACTTTCACCAACAGCAGGGTTTTTAGAACCAGAGGAATTCAAACAATGCAGGGCAGCAATGTGCCCCTCGTTTTCAGAATCAGAAGAAAAGGAAGTTTCAGAACAGGAGGAAGAGATAACCTCTTTGGGTCCTCGTGGTGAAATTTCTGTTGGGACTCTTAATGTAGTAGATTCTGTGACTGTTATAACTAATGCTACCAAGGACTTTAAAATTTTTAATTATTCCTCTTTTGAACCTGACCCATTGCTTGTGGACATTTTGGCAAAAGGTCTTTCATTCATTCCTGCATTTAGGAGCAACATTGCTAGGTCCTTGATTGACCTAAAGACTTTTACTAGAAAATTAAATTTGAATGTGATGTTTGGTAATACTCCTAGTCTTATTAAAGATTTCAAAGTGGCTAGCATTTTTAACCCACCCTTACATCCTTCTATTTCACTTTTTGAAAAAATGTGTGAGAATGACTTTAGAAGTTTATTAAATGTACATTATCCAGTTAATTCTTTGGATGACAATCTTACTTTCGAGGAAAAAGATGCTTTGAATAGCCTAAAGTTTGCTAACATACGAATATGTAAACCAGATAAAGGGGTGGTTTGGCCTTTATGGATAAGGCTGATTATACAACTAATATGTTGCTTGTTTTGGACAGTGCAGCTTATGTATGTGTTTCTCTTAATGAAATTAATGGAGCCTATCGTAAACTTAAAGGTTTCATTAATGACTTATTCATTGAAGGCCGCATTGACATTGATTTATTTAATTTTCTTAACATTACACACCCAGTTATTCCTACATTATTTGGGTTGCCAAAAATCCATAAGAATTTAAATAAACCCCCTTTTCGTCCGATCATCGATGGTAGGCAATCTATCACTTATGGGTGTGCCAGATTCATTGACTGTAAACTAAAAGATTTACTAAAAAATCAAAAACAAATTTGCAAGGATTCCTGGGCTTTTTTAGATTCTTTAAATAGTTTTCCTTTTGATGAAGATTTAAATTTTTTTACCATCGATGTTTGTGACTTGTACACTTGTATACCACAAGACCTTGGATGTGAATGGGTTAGGGATTTTATGTTGGACCAGAGAATGGATGGGCATGTTATTGATTTGGTCATATACTTACTGGAACCTGTTTTAGCTAACAATTATTTCCTTTTTGAATCTAAATTCCATTTGCAACAAACAGGTATAGCCATGGGATCTCCCTGTGGTGCAACCTTTGCCAATACAGTAATGGCATTTTGGGAAACACATTTTTTATTTAAAGACCCTGATTCCAGAGTAAGGCTGCTTTATATACCCGTTATTTGGATGACATTTTTATTCTTTGGAAGGGTGATAGACATTCTGCAGCATCATTTATTGAAAAAGTTACTGATTTTACTGATTTCTTGGATTTCACTTGGGACTTTCAAGAAAAAGAGACTTCATTTTTAGATGTAAAATTAGTCAAAAATTTTGTTTTACACACATTTACATCTAGGATTTTTCGAAAACCCATTTACTCAAATGCATTCCTCCATTTTTCTAGCTGTCACCCCTTCCATCAGAAGAAGGGAGTTGTTAAGGGACAACTAGTTAGGGCAGCTAGGATGGTAACTTTAGATGAAGATTTTTTGGATGAGTGTAGTTTATTAAGGGACATGTTTATGAAAAGAGGTTACCCTATTAACTTATTGGATGAACTCATTTTTGAGGTTACATCTAAAAGGACATATGGTTACTTCAAACCATTTCATCTGGAAATGAGAATCTTGAGTGTGTTAATGATATTATGGATCCACCTAACACACTGATTCCTTTAACACAGCAATCTGAGCATGAAAATAACAATAACTTTGGAAATTTGGGTTTTATTACCACTTTTTTTAAGGATGCTCCCTTTTTGAGGGACATCATTTTCAAGAACTGGTACTTTTTAGTCGAGGATAGTACAACAAGAAATTATGTGGGTGAAAGGCCTCTTGTAATTTTTAAAAAAGGTAGGAACTTAAAAACTATCCTTGAAACAGTAAATTATAAATGTCACCGCCCACATTGTGGGATGTTTAAATGTGGATCATGCCGTTGGTGTAAGTTTATATGTGTTACCAACATGTTTATGATCAATAAGAAAAAATATTACTTAATGGATAAATACAGCTGCAACACAAGAGGGGTGGTCTACTTGGCATTATGTCAGAATTGCCTGTCTTTCTATGTTGGCAAAACTGATAGGGTTTTTAAAAATCGAATTTATGAACATTTTTACGCCATTTCTAAAGCAAATATTACAAATGCCCTGGCTAGACATATTTTGGCCTTTCCCACACATGAATTTTGTTTTTTAATCATTGATAGGGTTGTCGAAAACATTAGGGGAGGTCTGACTTCCTTGCAACTTGAGGAGAAAGAACTTTTATGGCAACTTAAGTTGAATGCTTCAGTTTCACCTGGATTGAATGACACCATTTCTATCATGAGTGTTTTGAAACTGAAGTCTTTATGTAGATAACATTTATTATTGTATTTTTGTAGTCAATTATTTAAATATTCTAACTTCTATATACATTTTATGCATATATTTGTAGTGTTTAGGATTTTATTTAAAGTTTTGTTCAATGGGTCTATTGTGTAGTTGGATATCTTATTTTGAGGCATGTCTTTTATTTTGATGTTTAATGGGACTTTTATTGTGACTTTTTTCTTTGAATGGGAAATGATGTCACTTCTTGAATGCTTATTTAAATGGTTTATTTCCTGTATACTTTTGTCTGAAGAAGTTTATATATTTTATAAACGAAAGTGCTAACTTTATATTTATTTCTGTGTCCAGAGTGGTATTTTCTCCTTATATATTTCATTCAGTTTTTGTTTTGCACTTGTTTGTCCGTGGGTTTTAGAGATGAGTTACATACACTATTATTAGAAACATTAAACATTTTATACAGTAATTATTCACTAAGGAAGCAAAATACATATTAGGATATATATATATAATCTGAATTTAGTGCTTAATAGACTAAGGAAACATTAGCTTTATTAACAATCTAAATGATTACCCAAAATACCTAAGCATGTCATCTGTATTAGTTCTAATAAAAAAAATCAAAATGGCAGAACAAATCAAAGAATCATTTACCATTTGTATTTACTTGCCCTCTGAATACATCTTATCATGACAAACTCCCACTAAATAAAAACTTCACGAGAATGGGTGTTAGCACATAGTGAGTGTATGTCATTCCCAAAAGATGTTAACATAGATTTTTAGAAATATTCCATAAGGCATACTTGTCCTTAATTAACTCCTAAACTTTTGGAATAGCAGATGTTTAATAACTGACTAAAATCAATAATAATTAACTGGCATTAGTTAGAATGACAAAAATTAGTAAAAAAAAACATTATTCATATAACACTTACTATGGATAACAGGTCTTAAAAGTGAATGACTCAAAGACAAAATTAAGACAGAGATAGCTGTAAATATCTACCATAGTAATAGGGTAATACTGAAACTCATAACTTATTTGTTGTGTTATCACAAGTCATAGATATTACTGAGCTCTTTCCCTGTCATAAAGTGCTAATATACTAAAAGACATGACTTTATAATAACTGAAAACATGACATCTGAAATATAAATAATATCTAGGATACAATAAGGAAATCAACATATTAAATGCAAAGTAATTATAGTTCAATCAAAATTATTCAGTTATTACCATTAGTCATAAGCATTTCCTGTAAATGTATAAGCCTATACTAAACACTTGCTAACTGCATAGGAAAGTTATTTATAAAGATCTATTTAAAAAAAACTCCAGCATATTCACTAGAAATAGTGGCTATAATTAACTGTTTACAAGAAAAAAATAACATTTCTGTGTATATTTGATCACAAAATATAGTCATTATTATAAAAGGGAACCATGAATATGTTTGCAGACAGTGTAGCTCATACTTCTTGTAAAAGAAGCCTACTATGCTATATTAACCAATCAGAGACTTGACATTCACAATTAGTTTTGCATATACACATTAGATGTAATTTGATCTGCTTTCATAGAATGCATGATGTCATGAGCTAAGTAAAAAAGCTTCACTTCTTAGATTTCAAACTGACATTTTCCTGCCCCGCACACTACACAGTATAGTTTCCTGACCTCAGTTTAACTGTGTCACAAAGTCTGCTTATTTATAGTAACAAATGCAAAGTTTAACTGTCAGATACTTCCAAACAGTAAAATAACATTCAATGCCAATAAGAGAGAAAACAGTACTTTAACATTAAACTCTATGGGAAACATAACTTGTAACCATTTAAAAACCTTGCGCCATAAAACACAAACATAAAACTGTCAGAGAGACCCAATTTATGTCAAAAGCCGGTAAACAGCTTTTTGTTCACACAGGTACCAATATATATTCTGAAACAGTCAGAAGTTATAAATATTAAAAAACCTAGTTAATATATACTAAATCATAGATATGCCCTGTTATCCCATGTATCCAAAACAGTTTTGATAAATAATCTAAGCAGTGTCTATGCCTGTATAACAACTCAGAAGAACATTAAGCAGGGCAAAGGGCTATATATTATTTGAAATAATGCATGCCATCTTAAGGTCATAAAAGCAAATATAGCTTACTGTTCAATTATATCACTCAGTAAACCAGTAATATTATACTAATATACTAAAAGCATAAACAGTTACTTAATTTGTATATGAACAAAAAATATAGAAATGAAAAAAGTAAAAAGCGAAAGAAAAACAGTAAGAAAAATATTGTCATGACACACCTTACTTGAAAATGTAGCAAGTATAAAACAAATTAAAGTCCAGTTGCAGTAGATGCTTTGTGAGATTTAGTGGGAACAGCAATCTATGACTCAGTTTTTTTCTTTTTAACATCAGTCCAAGGAGATTTATCAGTAAGTCTGTTCAGAGATACAGATGCCCATTCCTTATCTTCAGGTAAGGAAATAATGTTATTGTTTTTAATAAAGGCAGTGGCTTCCTCTAGGGCATTAAATGGTCTCAATTCACCCTGATACAGAATTTTTATTCTGGCAGGAAAGACAAGCTGAGTTTTGATGTTATTCTGCTTTTACAGTTTTATTAATGGACAAGCTTTTTTCCTCTATTCCAAAACCCTGCTAGAATAGTCATTATCAAGCCTAATTGGGTTTTAATTAAATTTTAATGGACTTTTCATCCAGGCAGATTTTAGGACCAACTCCTTGTCCAAATAAGATAGAAATGTTATGACTATTGATCTGGGAGGAGTAGAGGAGGATGCTGACACTGGCTTTCCTAAAGCTCTATGAGCCCTTTCAATACCAAAGGACAGACCCTCCTTTAAACCTAAAATCTCTGGAATCCAGGTATTCAGGAAAGAAATGATATTTTCTCCTTCAGCTCTCTCAGGGATGCCAAAAATCCTTATATTTGACCTTCTCTCCCTGTTTTCCAGGTCACCCACTTTATTGAGAAGCCAAAAGTTTTGTTGGATGAGAAACTCTTTCTGGCTTTCTTTTTCCTTCAGTCTTCCATTAAGATCATTCAGGGATGCTTCTAAGTGTGTTATTGTGATCTGATGCTGCTGTATAAGTTCTTTGAGAGAATTTGTTTGTTTCTGACAAATTTTACTTGAGGTTTTGTAAATTCTCCTTAAAATCATCCATTTTTTATTGAGAGTTCTTGTAGAGCAGATGTCTCAAGCTGCATTTCTTTTTTTAAAGCCATATCAGAATGAGAAGTCTGAATTGATCATCTCCACAAATGATATATTCTCCTTTATAATTTGACAGGAAAAAACTTTCCTAAGTTCACCAATGTTGCTAATAATATAGTCTATACTATCATCTATCAATTCTAGGTATTTTTGCTAAAATAAAATAAGTTATTTCCTGTTTTTTTATATTAGTTTCATGGAGCTCTGAAAAACTGCTGCTATCAGTTGGCCATCTTGGCTCCGCCTCTCCACAATATTATTTTTAACTACAACATTGTGTGTTTTACTAAGACCCATTTTACTCTTTTTGAAAAAGGTTTTACTTTCATCCCACGGGTTAAGGGTAGCATAGCTGATTTTTTAATTGAACTTAAGTTGTTCACTAGAAAGTTAAAACTGGACACTGAAAGCAAGAGGAATTAATTTTTAAGATATACTTATTCTACTACCGTATTTTGTAGTTTACTCAAGCACACACTTTGGATGAAGGTAAGTTTTTGGATATTAAATTGGTAGAAAGAGCAAGCAGGCTTTTCATCCAATACATATAAAAAGCTGCCTTTTTTAGACTCATAACTACATTTCAGTAGTATTCACCCTTTGAATTAAAAACACAGTCCTGTTAAAGGGTGGCTGGTACATTTATCAAGAATAATTTCTAAGGACAACATCTTTAAAAAAGAAGTGGGCATCTTATATCAAATGTATTTATAGAGAGGTTACCCAAGGAAATTGTTGGCATGAATAATTTTAGAAGTACAGAGAGCCTGGATAAATTTTGATCTTTGGTGCAATTAAATATTTTTTTTACTTCAAATGACAAGGGGTGACCCCCCTCCTGAATCATATAGAGGACTATGCTGATTCAACACTGTAGTAGCTCAATGGTCTTTAAAATAATTATTGAAAAAAACGGGACCATTTTTTAAAGCTGACCCAACACTGTTTAAAGTGGCAGGTGATAAACCTTGTTTTGGATATGAAAGGTCTAAAAACCTTAAGATTATATTGGAGTGCCATCCCACTAATATCTCAGGGGATGTTAAACACAATTTAAAATGTACTGAAAATGTGGAATGTATAATCAGTGCAGCTACATGTAGGCAGACCATAACCTTCTAATTTCATATAGAGGAGGACCACCATTAATTTTTAATGTAGCTGCGTCTTGTGTAACTAGTGGAGCAGTGTACATTGCCTTTTGCCAGGACTATAGTGGGTTTTATGTTGAAAAGACAGAGCAATCTTTTAGAAAGAGAATATATGAACATCTCTATGATACTAGTAGGAGCAATAAAATCAATGCGCTTTTGGGGCATAGCCTTGCATGTCAGTGAAAAAAATACTGAAAAATATAAATTTGCAGATAAAGCTACCAGAGATGAGAGTAGTGGTGTGTTAGAGACAAGGATTGACTTCAGAAAGTTGACTTGGTAGTTGAGACTAAATGCAGCTGAATTGCCAGGTCTGAATGATTATATTTCCATTCAGAGCAGTTTAAAATTACATTCTGCAAAGGTATGAAAGATTAGCTTTGCATAGGTTATTAATAATTTGAGTATATATGTATGTACGCACACTGCATTTTTTACTGTATTACACTTTTACTGTACTACATTTTTACTATGTTTTGCATTTTTTATCTACTGTTTGTATCACTTTTCATTATTTCAAAGATTTTACATTTATTTGTGAAAGAGCATGTCATGTCATTTCTTTGGGTTGTGATGTTTGGTTGTTTACTCATTAAACTGAGTTTAAAACAAATGGTTTGTGTTTTACCACCTTAGTTCAGATAAAGTCCAGATTTAAGGGACAAATGCCCAAAACTAAAGCTAAACTAAAATGTATTAAATTTATTGAAAAATACTGGATTTTTTTATTTTTTAGTTGATTACATGGTTAGCGAAGCTTAATATTGTTGGATTATTAGTTACAGTTTTCAGTTTCTAATGTCTTTTTTTGGTTATTGCATCAAATGACTCAGCCAGATCAAGGTTTGCAGTATGTACCTTTTTGCCCTCATCCAATACCTTGGTGACATTTTCAAAGATGCCCATCAGACTGAGTAGGCATGACCTGTCTTTGATGGGCTGGATATAGTGTGTATACCATTATTAATCATATCCATGACAATTATTTCCATGGCTTTGCATGTGAGAAGTATGGGTCTGTAGTTCCCAGGGTCTGTTGATGGACTCCCCTTGTGCATCGGGATGACCATTGCAACCCTCCATTCACATGAAAAAAAGCTTGTCTGGAGGCTATGGTTAAACAAAGACTCCAGCGGTCCAGATATTTCATTCCTCCGGGTATTTAAGAGACATCCTGGGATATGACTGGGGCCTATTAATGCAGTGTTATTAGTCATAGAGAGCGTATTTAAGACCTTCCCCCTAATGATAGCTGGGGGGTGGCTATGTTTTATGAGATTTCTTGGAGGGGTGGCTGGGGGAGAGGGGGTAAAAATGTAGCTATATTTGTCAGCCAGAAGATTGCTATATCTTCTGGGTCCATTAACAATCAGTTCTGCTCACTGTTGTGTACTGCCTTTGAAATTTCAGACATAACTAAAGATTTGCAGGAGAGGCTATCTTTAGTTCAAAATTGATGTTGGTAGACTTAATTTGCCATCTAAGTTATTTCTTTAGCCTGATGAGAGATTTTTTATCCTAATTTGGAGTTCTACTTCCTAATTTTGACTATGACTTTTTTCATTTTGTTGTACAATCTTTTTATGTTTAGATTCTACCAGGGTGGTTTGTTTCTTTTTGAGTTTGTTCTGGGATTGTTTCTGGCAAGTAAAGTTGTCTCTGTGTATCTATTAAAATGATTAGTACAGTGTTTCTTTGTACAGTTCTGCAATACAACTATGTCCAGTGGGTTTGGAGGGGCTTGAAATTTTCCCAGGTAATCAGTAATAGGTAGTTTGCATTAGAGTAGCTCCTGACTGTTACAGGGTTTTCTGGGGTCATAGCACTGTTTTTTATTTCAAAGGAGACAACTTTATGGTCTGACCTTATCAGAGAAGACACTACATTAAGGGTTGGGGGTGTAGCATTCTATCATATTTCTCAGTACCAGATCCAGTATGTTTGCACCCCCCAGTAAGCAAATGGACTAACTGATCTGGGGTGTCTGTGTTTACAAAGTCCAGGAATCGCTATGTCTGCACGTTTGGCAGTCATATAGAATTCACAATACAGAGGGGCAGTTATAGTCCACCACTAATATAGTGCTGGGTTGTATAGTAAGTTTCTCCAGTAGGTCACAGAATGACGTATGGGTTGCATGGGTCCTATAGGGTAAGCTATAGCCTGCAAGGATATGATATGGGACTCTCCCTATGTTAATTTGAACATGGAGAAGCTCAAGCATATCATGCTGTTTCACCAACTTTTAGGTACATTTTATTTTTATCTAGATAAGGACATCTGCACCTTTAGTCTTTGCCTGTGCATTAACTGGTCTAAATGTGTGGAAAGCATTGTATCCCTGCTCTGCCAATGTTCTCTCTCCAGCTTTAAACCATGTCAAGGTAACTGCACAGATGTCTGCATTCTCCAAGGTGAAGAGACCTTCTAGAGAGGAGAGTTTCTTGCTTAGGCTCCTGGCACTGAGCAGTAACACCTTTAGATTCCCTTGGGTTGATTTTGCTATGTTAGTAGGTTTGTTACTTTGGCATTGCGTAAAAAAGGCACTATGGGGGAGGACAACATTTATCCAAAATTCAAAAGCCTATGGTCTACAGACCATAATGGTTTGCCTTGCAGACCATTCTAGGCAAATCATTATGGTCTGTAGACCATATCCTCCCATGCTGACAAGTATTGTACCCTCTTTAAATGACACCAGAAGCTAAGCCAATTATGAAAGTCAATATTTTGTTCATATAGTTCCTTCATGTTATTTGGCATGCAAGTAAACATCTTCTAGTTTAAAACAAGTAAAACGGTGGTAGGCAAAAAGCTTGCTACACACATATGGAGGTCCAAGCTTCTGTCATGGCAGCAATATTTTATTCAATAAATAAAACCATGTAGATTTAGTGGTTTCATCCCATTGTAATCAGGACTCTATCAGAATCATCTCGTTTACCTTCATCAACACATTTTCTTAAATAGATACTTGGAATATCGGCTCATAGATAGAAAGAAAGTAGAACAGGACACAAGATCAAACTTGAGGAACCCTATTTGTGACATTTTTCTTAACAAAATGACACCTGCAACTTTAACAACATCTGTTCTGACAGACATTAAATTTACTATTTACCTGACTACATATAGACTATTATTAAGTTTCACCAGTTTGTCGATGATATAGACAGGGATGATATTATCAAATGCCATAGCCAAAATCAACTATGCTTTTCTTCACTGCATAACTACTAACAGGTGCATGAGTAACCCTTTCAAAGAAGTTTATATGATTATAAATGTATGACCGATCACTGACAAAGCAAATCAGTCTGTAGCCAGAGAAATTATATGTTCAATGGCTTTACAGACAAAGCTGGTAAAACTAATTAGTCTATAATTACTTTGCCAATAGCTGAACCTTCCTTTTGAAGTGGCATCATGATGGCTATTGTCCAGGCTTCAAGGATGAAGCCCCATGTTAAAAAGGTTTAATACAGGTTCTGACAGGCCATAGCTGGTGCTGATTATCAAATTTTCCAGTATATTATCAAAGACCAAGATGTTGTGTTCTTTGTTTTAGAAATAGCTATTAGGTCTTGTTTCATAGTGATCTTTGGGGTCAGTGACTGAGAAATCAGTGGGATGCTTATGATGGTGTGTGAGGTGATGTTCACACTAAATCTGTTGGCTGAGATATCAGCTGTTTATTTGGGATCCGAATGGGTGGTTTTGTCATGAATCAGTTCTGAGCAATGATGTATATTGTATTTTTAACTTTCTAACAGAGTTTAAAAACAATTTATAAGTACTTTTTTATGTGACCTGTACACAGAAGGTTACCCTTTTCATCATATGCATATTATGTCCAACATATTCCCAAATGTACTACAAATGAGAAATGTCTTGCTACAACATAGTTCAGTCCTGCAATACCTTGCAGTGGAAGGATGACCATTAGGAGTATTAATGGACTTATTCACATTGCCCAGAGCTGAAACACAGGCAAAATATAGTATGAGTGTCTCTTATATGCCCTTTTCAAAGGAAATCAAAGCAGCTCTATATAGACTGTTGACTTGAGGCCAGATTCCAAAAGAGATGCTCTCAGTGTAAGTCTACCCTGATTCTGAAAGACTTGCTGTCAGTGTAAATGACTTACTTTGGTGTAAGGCCTATCTATAAACAGGCTTGCACAGGGAGCCTAGATTCCAAAACACCTGCTCTCAGTGTAAGTGATTTATTTCAGTGTAAGACCTATATATATAAACAGGCTTACTACGGGGACCAGATTCCAAAACACCTGCTCTCCGTGTAAGTGATTTAATTCAGTGTAAGACCTATATATAAACAGGCTTACTACGGGGACCAGATTACAAAACACCTGCTCTCAGTGTAAGTGATTTAATTCAGTGTAAGACCTATATATAAACAGGCTTACTACGGGGACCAGATTCCAAAGCACCTGCTCTCAGTGTAAGTGATTTATTTCAGTGTAAGACCTATATATAAACAGGCTTACTACGGGGACCAGATTACAAAACACCTGCTCTCAGTGTAAGTGATTTAATTCAGTGTAAGACCTATATATAAACAGGCTTACTACAGGGACCAGATTACAAAACACCTGCTCTCAGTGTAAGTGATTTAATTCAGTGTAAGACCTATATATACACAGGCTTACTACGGGGACCAGATTACAAAACACCTGCTCTCAGTGTAAGTGAATTAATTCAGTGTAAGACCTATATATACACAGGCTTACTACGAGGACCAGATAACAAAACACCTTCTCTCAGTGTAAGTGATTTAATTCAGTGTAAGACATATATATAAACAGGCTTACTACGGGGACCAGATTCCAAAACACCTGCTCTCAGTCTGCTCTCAGTGTAAGTAATCACTTACATTGACAGCAAGTCTTGGAATCAGGGCCTTGGTCATAACTGTCCCACTGTATCCATCTTAACTGTACATAATATGGCCAGACACAAAGTAATTTATATTGTGTGTGAACTTATTTTCATGCCTGTGTAACATGAGCGACTAACATTTTCAAGGTGAAGTCTCCAGTGGTAAGGTTTCACAGACATTCAGCATTCCCTATCTGTTATGGTCAATAGTCCCTCTAGCAGTGTTGTTGTCAGCCAACAACCATGCAACAACCTTCCTTTATGCTAGCTCTGATATTCAGGTCTAGGTGTATGTTTGTCATATACTGCTATTTGTCACTAGATTGTTATTATGCAACATATATTACCTCACCAGGATATTTAATAGCCTAGCTTTTGTTAAGAGTTAATGTGCTTTAATATACCAGATCTGCTATGGCCTGCATTGGATCATAGTATCATAGATTAGTACTAGGCTAACTGCCCTTGTGGGCCATTTAAAGCCTACACAAATACCCCATGTAAGAATCAAACCCTGCACCATGCATTTGTAAGGTAAACACTTAACCATTATACCAGCCTCCCACCCATTTTGTGAATATGTGCCTGTGTGAAGCAGGTACACTTACACTATTTGTTAACACACCCATCTCAGTTGCAATAAATATTTGTTGTACTATTCCCACTGTTTATATAGGAATCAATAGGTGTAGAGGATAACCATACCAGGAGAAGCTAGAAACTATCAGCACTGCAGAGAATGATATTTTGCTGCAAGCTCTCAGCTAGCATGGCCTATGTCTTTTAGGTAAAAGGCGTTATACAAGTCTTGTACCATTATGTGCAAAGTTGTTCATGGGTCTGTCTGAATACTTTTATGAAACTCATTTTTATAGAGTAGTTTTATACATACAATACATTGATGATTAGTTATTTATATGTAAGGGTGAAAATATTTTTCAATTAATTTCATACAGGTTGGAAACATTATAAGTTTAATTTAAGTTTTACTTTTCTGACAGACAATAAATGATTTAGATTTGAGGTTAAGTGGTAATTGTGGCAGATAAGTTAAGATCATATTATGCAAGAAAGACACTGATACACAACTGATTTTACATTGTAATAGTCACCATTAACCACATCTAAATGTCTGCACTACTAGTATGGTGAATTTTTAAGAGTTTGTAGAAACTGCAGTGAGTGTGTTCACATTTTAAATGAATCATGTTTTTTTTTAATTAATCTTTTTAAAAGAAAGAGCTATAAGGAGCAATACATTAGTCAAGCATATGAATTGATAGGAAAGAATTAATTTATAAAAAAAAAATTTCAAGTCAAAGCACATAGGTTCAAAGGTGTGTACTAGACCAACAGTCCTGGACCTTTTACAAGCCTAGCCCATAGAAGTGCCCTGGCATCATGTCGCCATTAGTTCCCGTTGCCCCTATTGGAGTGATCTCCAAGGTGAACTTTCTATCTCCCATCCACTCATCAAGATTTCTATTGAAAAGGGCCAGTGAGGTAGTCTGCTTGACATGTATGGGAAGTCTATTCCAGAGCATGGGCAGTCTCTAGGTTATAAACCTGTCCCTCCAGCATGTTCAGTTGATTGTGGTAATGAAGTAGAGGTCCCTGGAGTGTGTGGTGTTGAAGGATTGGGATTTCTTTAGGTGTAACATTTCTAACAGGGCTGGGTCAGATATGGCTTTGTAAGTAAAGCAGGGATCGCCTCTTAATAGACGATATGAGACAGAGAAAAGCTGGAGTTTTTTTAGTTTGTCCATGTAGGGCATGTGTTTAAGACTTAGGATCCTCCTTGTGAGGTACTTTTGTGGCCTTTCCAGCTGTGCAGGTGTTTAGTGAGGTACATGCTAAAAGGGGCATTATACTCAATGATTGGTCTAATGAGGAAAGAGTAGGGAGAGATGATGACCTCTTTCTTCCTGGGTACAAAACCATTGGTAATGAGATGTGCCACATAGAAGGACTTTCTGATCACAGTGGCAATGTGATGGTCAAAGGAGAGGTTACTGTCAACCTGTGTCTCCAGATATCTTATAACACCTTCAGTGTTCAGTGGGCTATCTTCAATGTTGTAATTAGTGGGAACTGAGTTTTTCCCAAAGGGAATGATGACACATTTTTTTAGCATTAAGCTTAAGGCCATGGTTTTGACACCAGTCATTGGTCTCAGTGAGGCCTTTCTGTAGGATGTCTACATCACTTGGAGTTAATAATGGCTACCAGCTTGAAATTGTCAGTGAACTTGGTCAGCCAGAGTCCCTCTGTGTTGGCCTGGACTTTTGAGAAGCAGATGTCAAACAGGAGAGGGCCTAGGACAGATCCCTGTGGGACTCCACTCATGGCTGGTCGGCAGTCTGACTTGGAGTCTGCTACTTTCACACTGTGAGTTCTATCTGTGAGCCAGTTTGCAACCCACCTAGTGATATAGGGGTTTATGCCTAGATTGGTGAGTCTATCAATAATTCCTGAGTGGGGAATGGTATCAAAGGCCTTGGCCAGATCGAGGTAGGCTGTATGAACTGCTTTGCCCTCATCCACAGCTCTGGTGACTGCTCAAAGAAATCAACTAAGTTAAGCAGGCATGCTCTTTCCTTCACAAAACCAAACTGCGTGGGATCCAGAGTTTGGAGATTCTCTATATCCTTGTTAATTAGGTCCATGATGATGTTCTCCATAGCCTTACATATCAGACTCATCAGGCTAATGGGGTGATAATTACCAGGGTCTGTAGTCACTCCCCATTTATACAGTGGGATGACTGTAGCAGTGCACCATTCTGTAAGGACAAAGCCTGAGGTGAGGCTGTGATTGAACAGGGCACACAGGTGTAGTGCCAGTTCACTTTGTAGTTCATGCAGAACACAGCCAGGGATATTGTTAGGTCCCATGGAAGCTGTTTTCTTGGCTTTGGACAATTCAGCTTTAATCTGTGCTGCAGTAATGCTGGGTGTCTGGCATTCTTCCGGTATTGTGATTGGTCCTTTGGGGGGGGGGGGGTAAATTTGGCACTGAATCTGTTGGCCAGTATGTTGGCAATATCTGTTGGCTCAGTATAGGTGGTACCATTGTGCAGTAACTCAGAGCAAATCTGGGTATTGCCATGGAGATTTTTGATATAACTGTAGAAGGCTTTGTGGTATTTTTAGTGTCTGCCGCAATTCTGACTTTATTGCTAGCTTTAGAGGTTTTGATGAGGGATCTCAACTTTTTGTTGAGGCTAATAAGCAAGTTTTTCCAGTCTTGGGACTTCACCTTTTTTTGCAAAAATTTCTTCCTTCTGTTGTAGAGTTTGTTAATGGCGGGAGACCACCAGATTGGCTTCCTTTTTTTGGAGGAGAGCATCTTGGTTCTGTTGGGTATGGCTAGTTCAATGCATTTATGTGCATGTTCATACAGTGCATCGGTGTATGATTTGGTGGTCATGCACCTAATTTCCATTTGCATGGGTGCTGTGAAGTTAGCCACCTCTGTTTTTAGGATCCCAAAGTCAGCTTTGGAGAAGTTTTTCATGGTGGTTAACTTTGCTGGTGGTGTGGGTGAGATGTGGATTTGCATGGTCATTTGTTTGTGGTTGGATCTAACCAGGGAGGAATTGACTATTGGTGTTGAGCAATGGTTGCCCATGTTAGTAATAACCAGGTCAAGGATGTTGCTTCCTCTAGTGAGGATAAGAATGAGCTGGTCCAGTGCATTGAAATTAATGAATTCCAGGAAGCGTTTGGCAAGTGTATTCATGCATGAGTAGTTTTCCCAATTGATGGAGAGGTAGTTGAAGTCACTCAATATGAGAGTGTTGGGTTGGACCCTAATAGTTTCCAGGGTGCTTAGGAATGTGGATTGAGATCATGGGACATGGTTAGGGATCTATAGCAGGCTACGACCTGAATCATCATCTTACCCAGTGTTACTTGTACCTGAAGATGTGTTATGCTGGGCTACTAGTCTGGAGGTGTGCATGTCCTTTATGAATATGGAGATGCCACTGCCTTTGGAATTTTGGTGCATGTTCTGGGGCCTAAAGGTGTGGAATCAGTTATAGCCTGGTAGAGTAGGGGTGCTTTCTGCTGCTTTAAACCAGGTCTCTGTTACAGCACAAATGTCGATGTTCGCCATTTTGAGGAGTGCTTCGAGCGAGTGCATCTTGAGATTTAGACTTCTAATATTGAGCAGCATGACCCTCAGATTGCATTTATTTATAGCTGTTAAGACATATATACGGTAATGTAGTATAACACTTGTTATGAGAAATTACGTAGTGTAGTGAAATAATGTTGGCCCATATAATATGTAAACATGGAACAGTGTCTTCCAAAAAAGTGACTGTTTCTTATTCAAAAGGTATTAATATATATGACTCAATTGCACTTAGTTACTTTAAATACCCTAGAGAAAAAATCATGGCTTTGTGTTATCTAATTTTGGTATTAGACATTCTATTGCCAATATAATGTGTCTGATTTTATGATTTTAGATGATTTTGTTATATTTAATAATTAGAAGGCTAACCTGTATGATATAAATTTTTGTGATAGCAAAACAGTTTTATATTTTATTCAGTGTCCATGTGGTTTAATTTATTTTGTGAAAACTAAAAGAACATTTTTGCTAAGATTAAACGAATGCCATGACTAATAATATGGCAAGCCTTTAGTAGAGCATTTCATATGGCAAGCCCTATAGTTGAGCATTTCATAATACGTCAGAATAACATATATGATAATATTAAACCAGAGGTGGTGTATCATTACAAAATTCAGAATGAAGAGTGAATTATGTTAAAGGCATATTGAGGTATAAAGAAATCTGTTATATTTTGCAAAACAGTAATATTCATCCTTCCAGTCTAAATACGGAACAAATCTGGAATGCAGTAATTAGGCTATGACTGGGTATTCTACCTTTTTAGAGGTGTAGTTTTGTGTTTTTTAAATGCATTTGTTTTTGCATATTTTTTACCTCCTCAAAGACTGTAAGGCCAAAGTACTAAACATCTGTTAAAACATTCCACAAGTTTATCATTTTTTGTTTATATTGCAGTATTATAGTAGTTATCTATTTGTTGTTTTGTAGGCAATGTTGTAATAAAATATGACTGCATAAAAATAAAATGATGATGTTTGGTAGATTCTGTACTAAGTAAATAGTCTTTGTATATTATCTAATCTACTTACAATATCTAACCTACTCAGAACTTCCACAAATCCTGTGTATAAACCTAACAACTGTCCATCCATTTCCAACCTCATGCAAATATATAACCCTTCCAGGCCATTGTG
Source organism: Protopterus annectens (assembly GCF_019279795.1). Taxonomy (NCBI): domain Eukaryota; kingdom Metazoa; phylum Chordata; order Ceratodontiformes; family Protopteridae; genus Protopterus; species Protopterus annectens. The sequence continues at coordinate 288,409,786 of NC_056741.1, read as the reverse complement.
TTCATTGCATGACCCAAACCCAACAATTCTGCTGGCAAATCACTACTCTCCCACCACCTCAGTAAATCCTGGAACTCCATCCTATCAGCAATATGATAAGAACACTTCTTAAAGTTATTTAAAACTCAGCTAAAGTCCTATCTATTAATTCACCATTTCTCTACATGTGATGTTCCTGGATAATCTCCAAACCTTTACTGTCACCACTGTTTTATGTAACTGGTCATAAAACAGCTACTTCTTCACAATCTCTAACTATCTGACTATCATCTACCTGTCTCCTCTCCACTACTATCTCTATCTCGCTTTTAACGGGACCTCCTCATTACTGTCTGCTACTCAATATCAGTTGTCAGCTGATTCCATTTGAATGTGACTAGACTCTTATAAGCTTGATATTAGCTAACATTTTGCTATACTTTTTCATTTAACTGCCATGTTTTCATTAGCTGTCATATCATTACAACTCTATGTATGTTTATTTCCTATTTTAAGTATGTACATTCGCTTTTCTAAGTATGTACATGTATTATTTTTTAATGGTCACATCATTGCTAGTCTATGTAAGTATGTACATTTATTAGGTTAATTTTGTATGACTGCCTTCTACTCCGTCTGTAAAATGGAACATTTCTTCCTGGGCCTCCACTGAAAATGGCACTTGTGCCCAGTCAGACTTACCCAGTAAACAAAAGCAATAAATGGATAGTTAAGGAAAGATAGTTGGGGAGTTTTTGGCAAGCAGTCTGCCAATGCTGCAGTTCTCTGGTTCTTCAGAATACTGTTGAACACCGTTAATATAAAAATTATTCCTGAGGAATCTAATTAATGTCATCTACCTTGCTGTATAAGTATCACTTCTCCCTTGAAATACTGTTTTTGTTTTTGTTTTTTGTTTTCTTTTTTTTCTTTAATCATTTATTGTCCTGTATGCATCTGTTATAGAAGTTTCTAGCTCTGTGTTTTTCCTGTGAACACTAAGTCTTTCGTTTGTTACAAAATTATTGACTTGTAAAGAAAGCCATTGTATTTGTGACTGAGGAGAAGAACATTTGGTGTTGCTTCAATAGCTGTTTTATTACCTAATGTGAATTTTGCTGCACTCTCATACAGTCTTGTTAGATTTAGAATGTTTTCTGATTAAGAAAGAAATTATCTGTCATTATAAAATTGCCCACTGACTGAGCAGTTCATTATGATACTTTAATTCTTTTTACTGTTCCCCTCAAACAATGGAGCCTTCCCCTGACTGCTGTATTGACCCAGTCAGTGTGCCATGTGTTGTTCTGTCATCATTGCACACCTATATTTCCCTGCATTGCATACAGCAGGTCTTTGTGATGCGCGTCAACAGCTTTTATAAGTGATAAAAGTCTCAAGAACCCCTCATAAAAAAGTACTTCCACTTGGTCTTTGACTTCACCTGGAGATTATGATATGGTATCTGAACCCCAAACATGCAAGCCCAACGTCTCTCCAGAGAGAGATATAAATTTGTATTATTCCTCTGTCTCCCACATCAGCTGTTCCAGTGACTAGTCTCATAATTGAATCTTGTCCACATAGGGTTATAAGTATTCAGAACTGTAGCCTTCTATATACCATGGAGCTGACAAGATACTAAAATGTATTGGTTTTAAACATCTAAAACAATCAGTAACTACTGAAATCAAAAACTAGGCTCAGGAACTGCAAAGATATAATATTAGACACAACAAAAATAACTAGTTTACAATATACACACATTTTCAAATTAACACCGATCTTTAAATAACAATCCTATGAAGAATCTAGCTATTTATCATCTAATATGAGTTCACTGATGAAATTCACTCTTATGATTCATTTTTAATTTCAAACTGCCTCTGCATATTAGCAAACACCCAAAAATGTCAATCATGTAAATTCTCTTCTGAGACAGTCAATCATTCATGTTAGGTTAAAGCTTTTTGTATTTTTTCTTACTTTGATACTAATTGTTGTACTTCTTTAGTACTGTTTTTCTGTCTGCTGTATTTTTTTAATTGGAGCTTTTCTCCCTGGGCCTCCACTGAAAAGTACTTGTGTCCAATCGGACTTTCCTGGTAAACAAATGTAAAATAAATAAGTTGTGCTTACAATATACCTAAAAGTCAGTAAAACCATGTAAAATGATGTCTAAACTCTTAACTGTATTCAGTTTATATTGTATTATTTAGACTATACAGTAGTTTTATAGTAACGTCAGTGTCCAAGCCAGAATACTTATCTGGCCTTAGTAATATAATTCAGCGATATGCATGCAGTTTTGTTCTTATGGATATATTCCACCTCTTAGAAAAATAGTGAGTTTGTCAATAGTTTTGAATACAAACTCATATCCCACATTAGTGTCCATTGCATGTTTAGCCAGGGCATTCATTGGAATAAAACTCCTAACCTCTGCATAATGTTCTGATATTGCATTCTTTAAGCAACAGTGTGACTTTCCCACACTAAAAACAATACACATTACACAATTTGACAAATCATAATGATTTCTAGTGAGACTGTCAGAATACAACATAAGCCTGCAAGCCTTATTTGTGAAAGAATGCTCAAACTCATACTTAACAGTTATATATTTGTATATAGAGAACGTTATTGAGAATATACCATTTCTTTTGTTGGTAGTCGCTGCTGCCACCTTTAGTGTATCTATATATTGACTGCATATTTAAAAACAAAGGTCACAGAAAAAACACTCAAGTCACCACAGAGGAAACAACCAAAATTTTAATAAATAATTCATAGCTATAATACTTTTGGTCAAGGTTTCATCAGGTGTAAGTTAACTTATACCTGATGAAGCTGTGAGCGAAAGCATTATAGCTGTCAATTATTTATTAAGCATTTAGTCATTTCCTTCTGTGGTGACTTAAGTGTTCTTTCTGTAACTTTTGGATTATTTTAGCTAGACTTGTCTTGATTTGCTGAGTAGTCCATGTTCTTTTTTCTTATATTTAAAGACAAACACAGAGCTGGCAAAGTACTGAAATTTATTGTTTTTTGAATATCTAAAATCATTTTTTTCAAGTCATGAATTGTTTTTACGTTTAGAGTTTTTTGGTTCTGGTACAATGTTCAGAACATGCTATGGACTCCACTTGTATCTCATCCATCTTTTCTATATACCAGCTGCACAAAAGTGTTACATAAACAGACTGTCACCCCCACAAATAGGCTATATGACTATTTCTAATATGTGTTTTATATACAGAATGTAATAACATAGAGACTATTGGTCACAATTTTCTTGGTAAAATCTTTATGACGTGATCTATTTTAATATTTACTGTCATTTATATGAGAGGAATCTTATGATATCTATAAAAGAGAAAGCAAAACTAAATCTAAAAATGCATGTGCAAATAAGCATTATATGCACCTGATATAAATTATATTCTTGTATATCTTTGTGGAAGCCAGGTGGAAGGACACATATACTCAAGTAGATGATTTTTATGTTGTTGGAAATTAAAGGCAGGATGACAGACTCTGAATACTGCAGAAAAAAATCAGGCATCTTAACACTGAAGTGTGATGCTTAACAGACCAAATAATGATAGGAAGTACAACCACATGATTTAACTTTAGAACTTAGACAGTGCTTTGTCATGGAAATATGAAGTTATCTAAATTGATTCATTTTCTTTTTTAGAAGGCGTGAGTACAACTGGCAATGTTTAACCTTTATAATATAAAATATATTCAAAGAATATGTGATTTTATTTATCACATCTACCTTAAATAGAGATGCACAATAAACATGATTAGTCTCATATTTCCTGCAGTTCTCTTCACTATTAGCATGCAGCAGTAGCTAGCACAGACTTACACACACACACACACACACACACACACACACACACACACACACACACACACACACACACACACACACACACACACACAAACACACACATACACACACACAAAAGCATGCATGAGTGCGCTCACACATGCATGCACACACACACGCACACGCACACACACACACACACACACACACACACACACACACACACACACACACACACACACACACACACACACACACACACACACACACACACACACACACAAAAGCATGCATGAGTGCGCTCACACATGCATGCACACACACACACACACACACACACACACACACACACACACACACACACACACACACACACACACACACACACACACACACACACACACACACACACACACACACACACACACAAAAACAAAAACATGCATAAGTGCCCACACAGTCACACAAACTCACACAAAACATGCATGAGTACTCAAACACACACACACACACATGGACACAAACACCCTTCTTAAATGAGACAGCTTAGGTAGACTATACAGTTTCTTTCTATAGCATCTGATGCACTGTTAATGTAAATTAGTGATTTAATACTTTGAAATGTCTGTATCTGTATACACTGCCCAACTTATTCTGTTTAGGAAAAAAATTGTCATTTGCATTCATCGTCTATAGACTATTATCACATGCAGATATTGACTACGCCAGTAGCCTGTAGCTGAGTCCCTGTGATATGCAATGCAGTCTTACAAAAGTAACTCACATTCAGTGGAAATTCTTTTTAGAATCCTGAGCTACACAAATGTGCCTAGGCGGATTTTTTTTAAGTGCATTTAACATTTTGTTTTCATTCATGCATTAAACTATGGCAGGTTATTCACTAGCAGTTGAACTATATACCCATCAGTTTCCACTTCATGAAACCATTGCTCTGCTCATGTATGCGTAAACCACTTTTAATGCCATTTATACTCATAGAAATGACTATTATAAAAAAAATGACAGTAGACTGACTAAAAAAGGTGGTATTACAGAAGAAGGGTTAATTTTTTTTCAAATTGTTCTTTTATCTGTTAACATGTAATTGACACAGAAGTGTCTCCCACTACCAATAATGCCTTGATTACCCCCTACTTTCTCTGATTACATGCCATTATGTGCTAGACCGCAGGAGACAGTACCTGGAAAGTGAAGACATCGGCTTGTTTTCTTTCTCTGATGAGTAGCACAATATGATTCATTCAGCTTTCATAAAGGAGAAGAATAAAAAGAAATGTTTCTCAAGTGTCTTTTTCTGACAGAGACACCAAACAATGTAAGATATTACACCCATGTGACAACATCCACTTAAGAAAATAAGTTAGCAAAATAAAAGGTTTGGTATATGACCTATAACAATGCATATATCTGCTAGTTTAGTAAGAAGAAAATGATAATTTTCCATTCAATGGCTTTGGGCCACTTACAGTCCTGCAATTGTTCAAATGGCTGAAGTATATTTACGAAACATTGTTATCAAGTACAAAAGTCATAAACACATGTTCATAGGTTCATGGGTTCATAGGTTCATACTAGGCTATCTGGCCTAGGGCATTTATAAGCCTAGCCAGAGTGTGTATGGCTTTTGCCACCCATTTTAAATGAATTATGCTATGCCCTTTTTCGAGGTTAGTATACTGTGCCTCTGTCTAACAGTGACACAGAAGTGATACCCGGGGTAAACCTACAATCTCCCATCCACTCATCAAGATTCCTCTTGAAGCCTATGTCCACTTTAATTCCTAAAAGATCTAATACAAAACAAGTAGCCCCCATCATGTTCTTGTATGGATATTTACTTATATATTTTAACGCTGGAATTCTGCCCAAAATACTATATTTATGGATTTAATTTTTCATAATCACCCATTATGGACTCAATATAATTTCTACATCTTTGTTTATGAAACAGAATGATCAACCCACCACTGTAAATTTTATATGAATGAAAAATTTTCCCTGGGATTCAGCAAGCAGCCGTGCGGGAATAACTTATTCCTGCACGGCAGGGACTGTTCCTGTACAGCACAGCAGCGGGCCTTGCATATTCATGAAGGCGTGCCACCTGTGCTAATAAATGGACATGGAGCTGTGTATGAGTGCAGGGGGTGTGTCTGAGAGCAGAGCTCTCACAATACACACACCCCTGCACTCCAGAATTGCCTTTTGGCAATTAAAACACCCCCAACATGTCAGGAAAACAAAAGTGACAAAGGCAAAAGGGACAAATGTCCCACCAACATACCTCTCAACTGTACAGATTTTTGCAGAAAGTCCAGAGATTTTTGCCTCATATTTTTGGTGTGTTCCTCCTAAAATCTGTACTTCCTAGCAAATAGTTGAGGATTGAAGTCATTAAATAATGACAAACATTTGAGTTTAAGACTCCACATCCTTCAGGAAATCCATGCTAATGCAAAATCTATTATTATATCAATGTTCTAAGTTTGTAAGAGCAATATTTGAAATCTGTCCCTATTTGTTTGCCCATCATTTTAGGGTTTGTCCACATTTTTTGCTCTAAGAGGTTGAGAGGTATGCCTATCATGAAGCAGGCGTGGACAGGAAACTGTCACCTGTAGTCAGGTATGGGGATTAGTATGTAGTGAGCCCTGAAGGGAGTTTGGAGATCTGCTATGCCAGCTTGAGGCTGCGTGGCACATTTAGAGGGTCAGCCTGCCCCTCCTACCCAGCCCTCAGCACAGCCACCTTCGGGGCTGTGAAGATGCAGTGGTGACTGCCCATGGGTGGGCACTTCAGTCCCACTGTTTTCATTTGGGGGCTCATGGGTTTCTAATTTCCAAACACCCCTCCCCATCCAAGGTGTTTACCCACCACATGTGTCATATTCCACCCATGCATGCTGTCTTGTCTGTCTTCCTACCCAACCAAGCTCCCCAAATATACCTACTATTCTTCTCCAACATTCCACTCTCACCTTAAAAAAAACAGGGCAATCTGTTCCCCCAAAAAAATTTTCGTCCCATGCATAGCTGTCCATTTCTCACACATGTCCACTGGACACATAATCTGGTCTAATTGGCTTCACAACATATTATTGTGTCCTCACCCCTCTCTCAGGGGTTTGAGTGTCCAAATCTACCTCTGAATTCAGTATATATGCAGAGCTGTTGCTGTAGAAGAAATGGAGAGCTATGGACCTTAACTACACCCATCCTGCACATCGCTAGCTACTTTCCCATGCCCCCTTTTTCACCACTTTCCTATCACCCCTTTTTCTTTTCTTTTAAAGAAATTATCATGGTGGTGAGCAGGAGTAAGCACTTTTTAGCAGTAGTAAGCAGGATTAAGCCTGTTTGCATGGTGCTAAGCAATGCCTACACAAAGTAAGCACTTTTATGGCTGTCTGTAAGCATATTTAACTGGAAGTTAGCATTCCTTACCATTGCACAAACCCACTTACAACTCCTTAAAAGTGTCTTAATCACTCTGTATCCAACAGCCCTTGTAAGTTTCAAACCCAGGGCCCTGCAAACCATAGCCATAGTGATTTACCACTAAACCATTTGAGCTGCGTAGAAATGTGATGGTTTCTCAAACATATCATGCAGCACAGTCATTCAACAGTAGGAAAAAATGTATTTATATATGTAGCTGTATGTATATATATCTATATATATCTATATGTATATGTATATATATATATATATATATATGTATATATATATATATATATGTATATATGTAGACATACATGTATATATATATATATATATATATATATATATATATATATATATATATATATATATATATATATATATATATATATGTATATATATATATATATATAGATATATATATATGGGTCTACTGCTTTTGGTCAAATTACATTTAATTGAAAATTATTTCAGGCAGCCCAGCCCACTTCACTGAAAGCTCATTTGATTGAAAGCTCATTTGGTCGAAAATGGAATATAGCCCCTGCCCCACTGCAATGTGACCCTGGAGTGAAAATATAAAGTTAGGGGGGTGGGGGGGGCACAGCCCCCCACATTTTGCAGCTACTTTTTACTGACGTTATATGTTTCAGTGTATTTTTTATGGATACACAAGTATATCATAGTGAATACACTGCAATTATGTGGGGGGCTATGCCCTCCACACCCCCAATGTGGGGGGCTGTATCCCCGACACATGCCCCAACTTTATATTCTTACTCCAGGGTCACACTGCAGTGGGGCAGGGGCTATATTCCATTTTCAACCAAATGGAATTCGACCAAATGGGTTTTCAGTGCAATGCATTTTCGGTGAAGTTGGCTGCCTAAAATAATTTTCGACTAAATGTAATTCGACCAAAAGCAGTAGTCCAGTATATATATATATATATATATATATATATATATATATTTATATTTATATTTATATATAAATGAGTATTGCATTCGCACATTGGATCCACACTCTGAACCTCTCACTGCAAAACATTTGACCAAATGCTCTGTTAATGGGGGTGAAGGTGCCCAAATTAAGGATCTCTTGTAATTATTTCCCTTTCCTCCACAGCTGAACAGATATGCCTTGCAACACAATAACCAGCACTTGCAAGCCTTGAACCCAGGACCCTGCACAACATACCCACGACAAGTTAACAGTAAAGCATCTCACCTGTACGATGTCGGGATGATATCTGTAACATATCATGCAGAACAGTCAGTCTACCATAGGGAATGTACAATGTGGAAGCACTAAACATTCCAATGATACATACACACACACACACACACACACACACACACACACACACACACACACACACGCACACACACACACACACACACACACACACACACACACACACACACACACATATATATATATATATATATAAATATATATATATATATATATATATATATATATATATACACATACATACACATATATACACATATATATAGCTATATATATGTATATACACATATACATATATAAATATATTACTACTTATAGATATGTATAAGAAGAGTATATATAGAGGATGCATAGCATATCAAACAGCCATTATTCCTACATTTGCCACCTTTTAAAATGACCAGTGTTGGATTCTTATTATTATTATTACGTGAAATATATACCCATACACAATGCAAAGGACATGACACCACACACAAGTTTGCATACACAGAAATGTTTATTTGTGTACTATTTCAGTTATATATGCTGTTTATAGCAGTTAGGTGTTTGGAATACATAATAACTCATTAATGCAACTCTCAAACAAAACATTTGATACAATAATGTGAAAAACATAATATACCTTGCTGTCCAGGCTAATGCCTTCAAGTTGTACAACAGTAAAAAACACTTGCCTTAAAGATAAGAACCAATCAACACTTAATTACAGATGTAGTTCAGCAGCCTCCAATTACACTCTGTACTCAGCCCCTAGGGGAAAAGTATTAGTTGTCACAATGTAAATGTATCTGTTACATAACAACAGAACAGATTGCCCTTTTTTTGTTAAGGTGAGAGTGGGATGTTAGCGAAGGATAGTAGGTATATATGGTGAGGTAGGTTGGTTTGGAAGGCAGAAAAGTCAGCATATGGGGGTGGTATATGACACACATATGGTGCGTAAACACCTTGGATGGGGAGGGGTGTTTGGACATTGGAAGTCCATGAGCCCCCAAATGGAAACAGTGGGACTGAGGTCCCCACTCATGGGCAGTCACCACGGCACCTTCATGGCCCTGAAGGTGGCTGTTGTGAGGGCTGAGCAAGAGGGGCAGGCTGAATCTCTACTTGTGTCACGAGGGCCTCAAGGTGGTGTAGCAGATCCCACAATTCTCTGCAGAGCTCTCTTTGCACCAGACCCTGGACCTGACTTCAGATTACAGGATCCTGTCTGTGCATGCTCCCAGGGGGAACAAGCACCATCCCTGAGGTGGTTCCACCTGAAGGACGTGCAGCACCAACAGATGACGAGGTCCTGGGTTGGGTACCAGCCATGCTGTGGCCTGGTGCCATGCTCAGATGAGGTGGGAGAGGTGGTTCTGCTGGGAACAGCCTTCCCAAACATGCTATTGTGTTGGAGTTTTAGAACATATGTGGGTAGTAACAGTCAACACAATCCAGGATTAGTTATAACAGCATGCATACATATTCTCATGAACCCAAAACACAAGATATGGAACAGTTGCATAGCAAACAGAACACATGCATATATGGAACCACAATGGCCATTACAATGGCATGCAAGATACAGTGTTAGCAACAGGCCACCAATGATAGTGTTTCAACATGGAACATGAATAGAAACGCATTTCAACATTTGTTGCACAATAGGATATATGTCCCAGTAGGTTTGGTGTAAACATACCCATTGATGTGTGTGTTCAGAATATTTTTGCAGATATGGCGGGGGGGGTAGAGAGAGATGTCAATTAACAACTATTATATCTTTGCAGTATGAGGTCCTCAGACCTTTCTTCCTGTTTATGTCGTCCATGTACCATGTCAAGAGAGCGACTCCCTGCATTCACTCCACAGGAGAATGACATACTCGTCAACTTTATTGTGCATCACCATGGAATCCTCTTTGGGCATAAAGCCCATGATCTGCAAGAGAGGACTGCCCTGTGGAACAAGCTCATCCACAAGGTATATGATGCCAGACTGCATAACCGCAGTTATGAGCAGGTGCGACATCATTGCACTAACCTCATCCGCCATGCCCGTCAGCGTGCTGCTGCAGTTAGACGTGACCAGCTAGCTGCAGGTGGTGGTCATGCCATCCAGCCACCAATGACAATGTTGAGGGGCTCCTTGCCAGCCTTGGGGCACCTGTCCACCAGCCAAGTCAAGAACCTGAAGATAGCATTGTGGAGATGGGTGTTACCCACACAATGGATGAGGAGCATGCAGGTAAGGCTCCAGGGCACATTAGTAGGCCACTGTTGCTTATCCATCTTCATCTGTAAAGTATCTTAATTAATATGACAGATAACATAGTCTGTCACTACAGTGTAGTAATGAACAGATGTGCATAATATGTAGTACTGTGGGTTTGTACTGTTGATGTACTGAAATGCTGCTCCCTCCCTGTACCAATGCCACAGGTGTGGCTACTGACATCACATTTCTTACACAACTATGTAGGTCCCCCTGATATACCTTGGGGACAGCAGCCTGGAGACGGTGAGTATGGAGGTCTTTTGTTCAGGTTTGCCAATACACTGGCCATGTTATGGCTTGGTATTTGCCATGCACACATTTAACACACCTACCCATAATGCATGCTGTACATGTTCACTTATTGTTGCTGTTAACTGCACTGCATCACAGTGGTCACCATGGTGGTATTTCTGAAGGGTATGTAAGAGGCCTGCAGTATAACTAACAACCTGTCAGTGCAAGATGTGTGGACAGAGATAAACATAATGGTGGGAAAAATGCCCTACAGTAGGGACATGTCTGAAACATTAACCCTTATACAGTGGCTACAACAGTGTATATACCAGCATTACAAGGCAACTGTTACAGATCTACAAAACGGCATATCACAATACCACATTCTACAACTTTTACAACCTATAATGTGATCCTAACATGAGCAATGAATGTATAACATGGAATCCCATGTCAGGACAACAAATATGGAGAATACATACCTTAACAAACACTGGAAGCATATGGGTGCACACACTCCAAATAACATATTGTGGAAGCAGCTTCTGAGGTACTGCAGCATTCACTCATCTTGAGTACGCACTTCCATCAAGTACAGGTCCTCAATGTCACACCAAGTAATGGCCTGCTGTCCAAGAAGTATGTTCATGACATTTGCCCACTCACCTGCAACAGAGGCAGCCGTGGCCTGCACACATCTTATAAACCATGGAATGGATCCCATATACAAAAGCTAGCACTCAGGAGTGGGTGACATAGCCTTACCTCACCATTGCATATACCATGGTAAACAGTGCAGACAAGCATGTATGTGACGATGAAGTATGGGACACCATTAATGTAGAATATAAAAAGATGTCCATCCAAGACAGATGACAACACATGGTCATGGAGGCTGCCCAGAAACATGCAGAAACACTGAGGTACTTGCAGGAAAGTCTAGCAAGTACTGCCTGTGCAGAACCTGTGTCGACAATTACCTGGACTCTGCATAAGTGTGGCCTGTGGGTTAGGGTTATCAGATGGAAGACTTATTCCACAGGAGACATCATCAAGGGCTCTCTACAGGTAGCATAAGCATAGCATCAGGTCTCCCAAAGGCATGTGTTGCAATGTGTAATGGTGTACTGAGACCAAGGCTGAAACCTACAGACAGTATTAATAAAGATACATGTGCTGCACAAGCAACACCTCACGCCACCTCAGTCCCACCATCTCCATCTGTACCTTGCTGGTGCCAGTGTACACCTTTAGGTTTGCTGTTCATTGCAAGAACTAGGCTGGTAGACATGGTGTTCTAAATTTAGGACACTGCAAAACTGCACTCATGTGTGGCCCACAGTTGTCAAGCATCTCCAAAAATACTGAGGATGGGGAGGGGTGTCATCCTAAACACAACAGTGAACTGAAGCATACATCCAAAGCTCACTAAGAATGGCTGTATCTGAACACAGTCAAGGTCATGCATTGCGCCAGACATAACCCTGACTCCACAGCAATAGTGAAGACACTGTGTGACCTCCAAGGGCTGTGCACTTGAGCTGACCTTGCAATCTGCAGAGTTGGGGGACATTTGTAGGGCGGAGTGACCAAATAATGGCAAGTAAAGATGGGTCATGCTAGTATACCCCTTCCAGGAATAGTGACTGCTGTAGTTCACTTAACAGATGCTGAAACAAACGATCTTGTTAAGGGTGTGCACACTTATGCAACCCAGATTTTGTATGCATTCCAATCAACATCTGCACAACTAACCCATTTGTTTGATACTGCATTTGATTGCACAGGTCATATGTCACATATCAGGTGTGTGTAATGTTAACATATGCTGTACTGTGGCCCCACGGCATATTAGGGAAGAGGGTGGCATGTCAATAAGGGGTGAGTAAACTCCTCATAGCCACAGTAAGCTTTGAAGGTTGTCACTATAATTGGATTTTATTGCTCATACATGCATTGCTGATGATGAGATGTGCAAATCAGATGTCAGGCATTCACTATTGACATCTGTCCTCATATCAACCCAGGTATGTGTCAGGCAAACACATAGGGGCTGCGAGCAACAAAGCAAACAGAACTGCCACACATATACACATTCAGCAATGGTGTGTACACTTGTGAGGTATGGTGCACAGTACATGGGCAGGGTGCTGAAGGTGCACAGCAATACTGTGTACATGGCTGCAGTGTGTTCCAGGGGAAAGAACATCATCTACTAACACAACTCCTGCATTACAGAGATGTACAATGTTGGTAACAGGGATTGAGTATAGCTGCAATGCATGCTGTTGAGTACCATATGTGTGAGTGTGTGTGTGTGTGTGTGTGTGTGTGTGTGTATAGAGGTAAGCAATGACGTACAGGCCTTAAAGTACATTTTCTGTTTTCTCCTCATAGGTGGCGAGGTGGGTCAGGGTCCCTCCTGAAGCCAAACTGATGTTAGTGTCCATACAGATTCTGACAATGATGATTGGTATGGAGAGGCACAGGCGGGTTTGTCAGGGGCTGAAGCTGTGCCATCGGTTAACATCCAACTGTTATCCAGCCCATCCCTGCACACAGTCACATTGCCTATATATACTCCATCACCAGTGGCCATAGATGAGGGACAGTTGGTGGGTGGTGGCATGGGGCAAGACAGTGTGGTGACTATGGCAACTGTGTCTGTACACAGCAGCCATAGCCGGATGCCCAGGGAGGTACCACACAGGCAGATGTACAGGGGTGCTCATAGGAGGACTGCTGGCCATCATGCCCCTGGCAGAAGTGCCACAGCAGGTGTCACCAAATGCATGTTTCAGGCCATCATGGAGGCACAGGCACGTATGGAATGTTACCAGACAGGGTCTGAGGCTACAGAGGGCTATTCATTCTGCTGTTATAGACAACATCCGTGATCTCGCAGGTGCCCACCATTATTTTGCAGAGGTCCTGGATAGACACTTGGGTGAGATGATGGGAATTCTCAACTGTCCAATGTCTGTGTTAGAGCATATGCTGGGAGTAGGGCGACAGCCATGTGGATGTAGTTCAGCAATACCAACAGGTGGAGGTCTACGTGGATGTTCAACAATTTAGAGCTGCTGCTGTAGTGGCAGTACCAGCACCAGCACTGCAGGAGGGGACCCAGATCTAGCAGACATTTGTCATCATCAGAGGAGAGTACCATATCTGGCCTTTTACCCGGTAGAGCCTGTGAAACCCCTGGGAGGCACAGTTCTCGTGTCCGTGGCCGGAGATGGTGAACTGCAGACCCTGCCATATACAGTCTGCAGCTGTCCAACAAACCCTTGTATAGAGCAGCCGCGTTTATATCATGCTATCAAAAGATGAAAATAGCAAACACTATTTCATCGAACCTAAAATATCTAAACCACATAATATTGAACATTCAGAATAGTGAATTTTTTCCTTGGGAAAAAAATCGCTATTCCGAAAAACATACACACAACACAAGCACACCTAAAAAACATCAATCCACACACATACACTTATAATCCTACAACTAACCCTGCACTAAACTGTACATACACTACTATCTATCCACTTACCTTAACCCAAACCCTAATCCTAAGGTCCATCACTATCGCACACTCACCTAATCTGCACCCTAATCCTAACTCACTTAACCCACACCAATCCTAATTCACCTAACCCTGCGCCCTAACCCTAACTCACCTAACCTGGGCCCTAATCCTAACGACCACACAATCGCACACTTACCTGAACCCAACCCGTAAATTTCCACCACAGTGCTGAAAATAGCAAAGCCACAGAAACGACCAACCAAATTCTTTCCCTAGGAAAGAATTTGGTGTTCTGCAGCTTTGCTATTTTTAGCATTTACTCAAAACGGGTCGATATTAGAACATTCAAAGTTTTAAAACTTCGATATTCTGATATAGACCCGGGTAGCCACATGGCCAAACTGTGTGCATACATACACACACACACACACACACACACACACACACACACACACACACACACACACACACACACACACACACACACACACACACACACACATATCACCAACACAGATAGGGCACCTCCATACCTACACACACCACATCTGCACAGCACAATTAATAACAACCCCCCTAGCACACACACATGATGTCAACCAAATGGCTCAACCTAGGTCTCTGGCCAACCCACAACACACCGTGTGTATATGATGATACCTGTGCCACATCCCTGTCATCCATACCATTGATGCAGGGACAATCTAATATGGATCTGATGGACAGGGTGAATGTACTAAGGTGTAGCAATGTAATGCTGTGTGACATGTTTTCAGCAGGAAAGTTTAATGTTTAAATGTCAGGATGTGTAGCTGTCCAGCCATGATGCATTATAGCTGTTATTAACACTGACTGATAGTGGTTTCCATAATGTATTCAGTTTGTGTTGTAGGTGTCTCTGTGTCAGCAGGATGTTGGTCTGCTGTTGTTTCCTACAAGGGGAATGGCACTGTGGTAACACATTGACTGTGTCAAATCCTGGGTACAGCTGAACACAAGTAATAGATCTGTATAACAGTTACTGCATGTGCCACATGGCTGATAGGTCTGAGGGGCGTATACAGGTGAGTGCATGGTGGCTGATGTCAGCAGCCCTTCTACAGTGCACAATGGTAAGTATACTGTGTGGCATATGCCACAAGTTTGTGGATACCATGCACACACAGAGGCTTTGGTGCTGATGCAATACATAGAGAATACTGTACACATGGATGCACTTAATTGTGCAGTGAACCCATTTTAGCCTATGTAATTCCACCAAGACAAAATAGGCAAAACATCACATCGGTAAATAATCAGTCTGCTACTTTAATGTCATTGACGATGGTACTGGCAGGGTATATGGCCCCTTCCCCAATGTAGTGCAATCTCGACATTGGTAAATATAGGTGTGCTGGTGTTGGTGGCACAGCCCTACACTTTGGAGGGTGTGGGGTGGTGTACAGCTGCACATAGTTTGAGTGATGACTATTTAACCTGTTAACATAAACTGTACAGTACTACAGCAGACTAAGCGGGGGTATACACACAAAAATAACCCCAGTTAGGGTGGCTGTGTCCACATCAACAACCAACTACATATACCAACTCCAGTATCACTGTACAGCTATACAGTGGGGAAAAGGGCATTTACACATCTATTACTAGTTTTGATGGAATGAATTTCCATGACATGATTCCTTTGAAATGTTAGCATTTGCCAGTCAGTTTTTGGACAGATGACCTCCTGGGACATGTATTTTCTGCAAACTGAAGTAGATCCTTTCACATACCCACACACTTACTTGGCAACACTGAGAGTAGAACCCCTACCTTGGTACTTATTGCTACTAATGTGTTTGGCCTTAATTGCACACACCACACAGTGTTTAGGATGAGGTGTGTCCCGAGTCTCTTGTTAAGTGAGGAACATCACCAGGCCTTGTACAGTATGGTAATGGGGATGTACTGGATGTTAATGAACAATACATAGTATGACATACTGTCATATACACACTGACAAACATTTAACAGTCATAGACACATCTGAGAGACCTGGGTTTATCAGTGCTAACTACCTTGTTAGTGAGTCCATTCTGTTACAGGTAATTTGGACACAGCACATGCATCATTTGGCTGGATAGTGTACTCAGTTACCTGTATTATTGATGGTGACAGTGGTCCTCATACAGTGGACCTTGGGACATGTACTGGGGGTACCATGGTGTAAAGACAGTATACCCAGCACCCACACCCCACATTGGATATTTTACTCACTGAAACCCATGATAATACTCTGACATACCCACAATCACACATTGACCAGGACTGCAATACAACCTCTTGTCTATCTCATCAGTGCTACTACAGGGATATGCATTTATTGCACATGCCACAGGGATAGTAAGGTGATGGTTTGTCATGGCTCTCCTAATGCTAGCAACATCACTATGCCTTATACTGTATGGCCAGGTGTATTGTATTTGGAGAATGTGATCTCAGAATGCTGTATCCTACAAATATACACACTTGTCCTATACACATAGTAGTCTACAGTTAATATCCACTTACAGATCAATATCCAGTAGCAAGTACTTAGCACACAGCTCACACACCAAGAGCATGATAGTCAGTACTCAGAGTCCAGCTTTGCATGCAGGGGTGTATGGTTCCAGTACTACAATCTGCAATCTACTCTTACTTGGGAAAGCATTGTTAACAGTAGTAACGTAATGATACAAAACATGTAAGTGTGACTTCATATAACCTGGGATACTACCCATGTATGAAACACATACAAAAGGAAAAGATTGTTGTACTAGTCATATATACTCAGGTGTCCCAGCCAGTATACACACACCCCTTGCTACTGTAATGACAGCACATAGAAGCATGTTATGTACATGGAATTGAATACACTTATTAGAGATGTCATTACTGTGCTATTTCATCAGACTGGAATGTGCTCACTGGTTACCAGGGCTGAGCCATGCATAGCAGGTGTAAGCATTACTTCAATATAAATGCGAAGCAGATTTGCACACTGGTAAGCAAAGCCTACACAGTGGAAGCGGCTTTTCGTTTAACCACACGTTAGTGCTTACCGTCAGGCAAGCCCATGCAAATGTGCTTAAAGCTGCTCAAAACTGCCTTAACCACTCTGTATCCAGCAGTCCTTTTCTGTCTAGCAACAAAATAAACAGCCATTGCAGGTCTTGAACCCAGGACCCTGTACACTATAGTCACAGCAGTTAATCACTAAGCCATTACAGCTGGGAAGATGGTTGCTGTTTTTTCCAATATATCTGTCAGTACACATACTGAATAGTAGTGAACAACTACTTTGACTTCTGCAATTGTGTAGTACTTGTTAGTGATATTAGTGTTGAATCAAGTATGTTGTTATATCTAAATATACACATATCAGATAAATATGGTGTGCTACATCTGAGACGATATATGCAACAACAGTCATGTTTACATATAACAAGGATATGGATATATATATATATATATATATATATATATATATATATATATATATATATATATATATATAATATATATATATATATATATATATATATATATATATATATATATATATATATATATATATATATGTATATTGATTTATATATATCTGTATATTGATTTATATATATATATATATATATATATATATATATATATATATATATATATATATATATGGGTCACTGTTATATTGTCGAAACATGGTTTATCTAAACCGTGTTTTGGTGGACGCAAGTTAGCGAAAGTGCATTTTATCTAAAATGCACTTTTGTTAACTAGAAAGTGGCAGATTGAGGAAAGCATGCAGTTTACATGCACTGTTAGTTGTAAATCAACTTATAGTGGTGATTTACAAGTAACGGAATTATCGCTGACATCGTGGTACAGTGGGGATAAGGGAATATTCCCTTTTTCCCACTGTACTACGATTTTGGAGTGAGAATAATAAAGTAGGGGGTGTGGGGGGCTTGCCCCCCACATGGGGGTGCAGGGGGGCTTGCCCTCTACATAACACTGTTTGACGTAATTTTTTTTTTTACTTTTTTTATGTTAATTTCTTTACCGAAAGTGCATATTCAACAATATGCACTTTCGCTAAAGTGTGTTATTGGAAACACAATTCGATGACTTGTAATTTTTGATAATACAATAGTGACCCATATGTGTGTGTATATATATATATATATATATATATATATATATATATATAATATATACATACATATATATATATATATATATATATATATATATATATATATATATATATATAGATATATTCACACACATACATATATATATATATATATATATATATATATATATATATATATATATATATGTGTGTGTGTGTGTGTGTGTGTGTGTGTATATATATATATATATATATATATATATATATGTATATATATATATATATATATATATATATATATATATATATATATATATATATAAACATATGCCTATAACATGTACTGGAGTCCTCAGCACCATTAGTCACAACCTCTTAGTGCAAGGGGATGTCATGTAAGTATTCCAGGTATGAATGTGGAATGTTGCTACTGTAACATGGGTTGTGTTAACAGACATGTTGTGTGAGAAGTCACTTCTCATACTGACATGTACACCATCAGTTACTGACAGACATCATATAGTCATCATAGTGAAGTACCACACAAATCACAATAATGATCCTGTGGAATACAGCAGAAATATGACCAGTAAACATGGACAGTCTGACATAATCTAGTCAGTGCAGAGGTATACACAGAACTCCTTAGTGCAAGACGTGTGGACCAAGCTTGGGAAAGTGGATGTTTGCAGCCATATAAATAGAGCTATCACAAAATACTGGAATAGAGAAGTTCACACAATTGATGCATTCACACACTCCTGTCTGTCCTAACACATATTAACCAGTGGAGCAGAGGTCCCAACCACACATACTTCACACTAATTAGTGACATACATCTTTACGGCATCCCACTGCTTTTTCAGAAATACACAACAGTTATGGTGGCCAAGCAACAGTACATCTGACAAATATCTGGACATAAAATCACACTAGGTAAATATACTGAGCTGCTAGGCATGTCACAAAGCACTGTGCAAGCTACAGCCAGACTGCCACAACACTTACCCAAGTTTTCTATGGGGGAATACACATGTACTTCCAAATATAGTGGGTACTAAAGGCATGTACCAGCAAGAAGTAATGGCCACCAGTGTGAAAGTGCATACCCAGAAGCAATCTGAACACAGTCACAGTCACATTATGGTAAGCCTAAGTAATATTACAGTATATGGACTGTGTGAACAAAAACACCCTCATATGAGCCACTTATACAGTAATGCTACATAAACTGGGCCAATACACAGAGTAGTCTGACTGTGGTATGGGACATGTGTCAGTCTGGCCTTACAAACATGTATGCTGATAGGGCACCATAAACTGGAGCAGCATGCAACATCAGATAGAACAGGACCAAGAACCATGACATCTACCACAGTCTGTACACAGGCCAAGTAACATATTCACAATACACACTCTGTCAACAATCACCATACGTACACAGACCTCACTACTGTACATGCTACAACAGAATGTCCAGGTTTTGTCTTCAAATATAAGGCCTACTATACATAACATGTCTAGCAGTTTGATATCTCACTGGCTTGTTATCAGGTATGATGTCAGTAAATAATGATGTACTGTACATATGCACCTCTTACTGCATGACATATGGACAAAGGGTGACAGACTTGGGGGACAGAGACACAAACATAGTGCCAATATTGACCTATTGCTGTGATAAACTGAGAAATCTCCTGGTGTAACAGGGTTTGCTGTGACATATCTCTTCTGAGGGATATGAAGTCATTAACTCACATGGATGTCACCATGTACTGACTGCAATCATCAGAGTATGCTACTGCATATCTAAAGATAGGAAATGTCTGAGTAACACAACACATGTAAGACTCCAAACTCTGGACAGTCTGCAGATAGCCCTACAGGTGAGTATCCTCTACCACATAACACTGTCATGCCAGACTTGAAATCATGTAGAACAGCCATATCCACACAAACCATATCAAACCAACATTACTTCAAATGTAAAATAGAAATACTTACATTCTGTCCTCATGTCTGGAACATCCCCCTCCTGTTTGCTGGCCTGTCTCCACAGTGTATGTTGTAAGAGGTATTTCCAACTATGCTCTGTGATGGTGTTTGTCAAACACCCACATGAAGTCCTGCTCACAGTGAAGGAAAGGGGCCAACACCCATATGAAGTGCCTAGTTATAGAAGTGTGTTTCCATGCAATTGACTATAGGAACGATGCCACAGCTGTTCCACATGCAATTAGCAAGTGGGGGTTGCAATTCATGCACAGGCCATCAACTGGTCATGAGCATTCCTTACAAAACTCAAGCTGCTGCCTATACAAAACAGATGTGCTTTTCCACATCCACCAGAGAGGGAGAGAGAGACAGAGACAAAGTAAGAAAGGAAGGGTGTAAGAGAGTAAGAGCCAAGCATGTTTGTGTATGATCCGTGGGTGGAGCATGGTATCAGGGTATTACAACAGTTGCTTATATACTAATCCATACTGTCACATAGTAATTGCACATGGCTGTACACATTTATGGTTGAGGATTCTACACCATCTACAGTGTTTGAAAACCGTTGGCCTTGTAATGTGGACAATGGGACATATAAGTCCTCAATATAATGATGTAGCATAACCCACACTGCAATGGATCCTGTCAGTACACACTCACCCGAACACCCACATAGGATACTGAGGACACATGCACAAACACACACTTAACCAGTACTGAGTTTCACCCCCCCCCCCACCTGGCTATGTAGTGCTGTTACAGTGTTATGCAGTTATCGCATGCAGCACAGAGCTTACATATCGGAGAGCTGTCCGAAGGTATCTTTGAAGGTGAGTGGCATCAGCAACAGTGCTAAAGAAGGGATAAGGGAAGTGTAGTACATGTGAATGTCCACAAAATAAGGTGTCAATAGAGACACACACACACTCTGTCAGGGAAACACACAGATCATCACAGTTGGCAGGATCAAGATTAGAATCCTAACCTAACTAGTTTGCTACAATACAGTATTATGCAATTATCACAAGCGCCACTGAGCTTAAATAGCTGATAAATGGAAAAAGGGTTATTTCATGCAGGCATGCTAATGTAGGCCAATGGGAGGTGTAGTGATTGTGAATGTCTTCAAAATCATTAATGTCCACACATACACACACACACACACACACACACACACACACACACACACACACACACACACACACACACACACACACACACACACAAAACTTGCCAGTACTCAGATGCAGGTCTATGTTACTACGACGAACGCTTAAATGTTCGAATCTGTAAAGGTCGACCTTTACAGATCGAACACTTAAACATTTGAAATAGTAAAACAGTAAATAAAAAAAACAAATATGTAGAAAGGGTTTAGGCAGGGGGGCAGGCCCCCCTGCACCCCCCACACCCCCTCTACTTAACTATACCAACTCCGAGATCGCATTTCAGTGAACTACATTGCGGAAAGAAGAAATTTCCCATTCCCTACACTGTAGTGTGATTTTGGAGTTGGTATATTAAAATAGGGGGTGTGTGGGGGGTGCAGAGGCTTGCCTCCCTGCTTAAACCCTTTATTTTTTTTTGTGTTGTGTATTTTTTTTTTAATTTTTGTAAAAATTTGATCGCCTTTAGAGATTCGAACATTTAAGCGGTCGTGCATCTAATATAGACCCCTGAGATGCATGCAGGTGTGTAGTAGGTAAATGGGCCTGACAGCTGTGCAAGGCTAGGCAAAGGGAATACCTTGGCATCAGACCACATGACAATTGTCTCCAGTGTGGATCAGGGGTGTAGTCCCTGGAGTGGTCCCCACAGGTGGATATTGTATTCACCATCCACTCATCTGGGTTACTATTGTGGGTGGCCAGTGATGTGCACTGCTTCCCATGTATGTGATCTATATTCCATAACATGGACAGTGTCTGGGTTGTGCACATGTCCTACACGCATGTTCTTTGACATGTAGAAGTGTACTTGAGGTCTCTGGGGCATGTTGTGGGTACAGATTGTTATCTTCTGATGTAGCATTCTTGACCTCATTTGGGGAGACCTGGCTATGGAACTGAGGTCATGCTTGCACCTACATTGACAGCATGATACAGGTATTCTGTGGAGTTAGTGGCATCTGTCCATACAGGGCATGTGTATAAGGCATGGTGTTCCCTTTGTGGGTTACATTTGCAGACTTTACAGTTGTTGCAGGCGTTCAGTTGGGAACATAGCAAAAGGACCACTGTAAGCATTTATTTGCCTATTGTAGGGATGGAACAGGGTGCTGTGTTCTTTTACTTGCTGGATAACACACACCCAGTCAGGAGATGTTACACATCACAGTACTTTCTGATGTCATTGGCACTGTTGTGGTCAACAGGCATGTAGTCCACTGCAATCACATCATGGTTACTATCTGTGAGGCAATATGCAGGGAACTACCAATATAGTGGATGTTGTCTAGCCAAGTGTGTTTGTGTATGAGACATGGGTGGAGAGTGTTCTCTGAGTAATGCAAGGGTTGCCTATATTGTTCACCAATCCATAATGTCACATGTAGGGCTATGGATTGTCTACACCAGCCTCTTTGGTGTTTGACATCTGTTTTCCTTGTAAGGTGAACATTATGACATATAGTAGGTCCTCAATATAATAATTTAGCAAAACCCACCCCACAATGCATCCTGTTATTACACAATCACAGCAATCTCTACACAAGATACTGATCACACACACACACACACACACACACACACACACACACACACACACACACACACACACACACACACACACACACACAGACTTGCCAGTACTGAGATTCAAACCCCTACCTAGCTATGCATTGCTACTACAGTGTACCGTATTTATCGCACATGCCATGGAGCTTATTGGATGGATGTTGTCCCAAGGTACTTCTAAGGTGAGGAACATCACCAGCCCTTGTAAATACTGGCATTGGGTGATGTAGTGGGTGACAGATCCCAAAAATAATGTTACCCTAATCACACATTTACATTTGCTAGGGGTGAGTTTCAAACCTCTATCTAACAATATTTAAAACCATTATGTTACGCATTTACCACATGCACCACTGGCCAGACATGGTTTAGGGTTGGTAACAGGTACTTGTAAGGTGGATGATATCAGCAGGACTGCTAAAGTCAGGCTCTGAGATGTGTACTTGCTGTAAATGGGGCCAAAATCTTTGAGGTACACACATACATATGAACTCACATAAACACTTGCCACAGATGAGATTCAAACCCATACTTGTGTACTTACTATTATTACATTGCTCTGCATTTATGGCATGCATGACAGAGCTAATAGGGCTGGCCTCAAAATCATTAATCTCTACACACACGCAGAGTTTCACAGTTGCCATGTCTGGGACTAGAGCTCCTACCTAACTAGTATGCTACATTATAGCATTACACAGTTATCGCACAGGCCATGGAGCTTATAGGGCTAGTCTTTCTCCAAAGGGGTATTTCAAGGTGACTGACATCAGCAGGCTTGCTAAAGTAGGGCAGTGGGAAGTGTAGTGACTGCCATTAATCTCTACACACAAACACACACAGAGTTTCATGGCTGCCATGTCTGGGATTAGAACTCCTACCTAACTAGCATGTTACATTATAGCATTATGCAGTTATCGCATGCACCACAGAGATTATGGGGCTGATAATTGGCCAGAGGGTTAATTCAAGGTGACTGACATCAGCATGAGTGCTAACATGGGCTATGGGAAGTGCAGTGTGTGTGAATAGGCCATAAACCATTCCTCTGGAAACACACACACAACACTCAGTCACACACAACTTTACATTTAACAGGAATGGGCATACAAATGCTAGATGAATACTGATTTGTACTATCATGTTACACAGTTATCACAAGCACCACATACACTATAGGGCTGAGGGCTACCTAAAGCAAATGTCTACAGTGATTGACATCGGCACATATTGTGATATTGGCCAATTGGATGTGTGGTGGGTGGGATAGGCCTCATGATGGCAATCATTTTGTCATTGTCTGCCTCTCTCTTCCCTACATCTGTGTGTGTGTATGCTTGACCTATTATAGTATGTTGGCCTTGGATATGTGTGGGTATTCCTATCCAATGTGTGTGCAAAGCATGAATGGTGTGCAATGTGGTGTGTGTGCACAGACATCTGTGACTGACAGATATGTATAGTCCACTGTTGTTGTCAGACAGGGACTTCATTTCTCTAAGTTTTGGAGCATGCCCAATATGACCTTCTGTATTGAGTGTGTGAATCCATTCCATGCAGGTTGTACTCCAGTGCAGGAATTTTGTGTTCTGTACCTACAGCTAGCAACTTGTTTCTGCAGGATATCTGTAGATAGGTTGACAATATGGAGTCACAATAGGCGAAAGATAGTGGGATACTGTAACTATTGCTGTCTGTGCTGCTTGTTTTACATGGTTGGTGTTAGCAGAGATATTCAGACATGTACTGTTTTACACTGTGATGTATTATGTCATCAATTACCAACAGATATACTTATTTGCTCACAGTTATTTCCTGTGAATTACACGATGAATGAAGCTGTGTCCAGTATTGTGGTCTGCAGCCTACATATTCTTGCACACTCATGCCATTCTGGAGGGTAGCTGCAGACACTTACTGATGGATCTGTGTAAATGGTCCAGCACCTTGGTACTGTGGTGGCTGAGGATCCTCTGCTTGTACATCTATCGACATAACAGAATGGCCATATCCTGCTGTGACCATACCTCTCAGCTGTACAGATTCACCCAGGTTACCCAGAGGCAGGGCTCATATATCTGGTCAGTTCCCTATCACATTGTGGTTTACGAGTGGATTTGTAGCCACCTATTACTGGGTTTGCAGGCAGAGGTAGTATGGGCACACATCAGAGTTTCAGACTTCACACACTCCATGGCACCCATGCTTCTACACCCCCCCACTCTGTTATTCTATCCTCTTCCTAACATTATGCGAGTGATATCTGTGAAGTATCCCTATAGTTGTCTCTTCATCCCAGTGTTATTTAGGGGTTGGTCCACAGTTCATGCAGTAGGACATGGCGGGCATGCTACTGGGATTTGCTGACTTGGCCTTGCATTTGTGTTCTGTGAACTGTGTTATGTTATTAGTTGGGACCCCATGAGATAACATACATTGGCTGTACAGGTGAGGCACAGGCCTTTGACAGAGGACTGTAGGGCATTTGGTAGTGATGAAGGCCATCTGTAGCAGGCCAGTGCATTCTGTCACTCCTACAGTTCCAGGCTGTCAGCCAGTGGATTCCTCTGGGGTGACAGGGTAAGTGTGCAAGGTGTTAATGGCAATAGTTCCTGTCCATATTAATCCATTGGTCAGGATGCTGGCAGGGTGCTGCTTACAGCTAGGGACACACTTGCATAGGACACCTCTTCAGCATGTTGCATTCTATGGGTATTCCCATACATAAGTGGGGGTCATACTGTACTCATTCCCAACAGTTTACTTTATATTGCCAAGAATGACAACTATGAATGCACTATTGTGCGACTTTAAATGGCGAAAATCAAATGTCAAATGTCACCAAAGTTAGAAACTCAAAATCTGGGAAGCCAGATTTGATGATTTTCGAACTACAAATTACACTATACATCGTTATGCAAGGGGGCAAGCCCCCCTGCACCCCACCTACTTTAATATACTAACTCAGAGATAACACTACAGTGAGGGAAAGGGTTAATTTCCCAATCCTCGCTATAGTGCGATCTGCACCTGAAATGCCGAATCTGCAATGACCGAATACAGATGTGCATTCACTCATTGCAAATTCGGACCATTTTTTTTGCGATATTCTGTGATTTTGAAAATGCACTTTCGACCTTCTTGGGATTGAACTTGTGCATATCGGTAATATAAAGTAAACCATTCCCAATAGCAAGGATATGACCTGTGATAAACCTGTGGATGATGGTGGGGTGAGTTGAGTGCATGTGTGATATGGAGGCGTCTTGCAGCTGACTCACAGATATACCTGGGACATTCCCCTTATGCTGCCTTGTGCAGGGACATAGGCATTCTCTCATTACTTCATAACTGTGCCTTTTGTTGTGTGCCATTGTTTGGCCAGAATACATCAGTAATCCATACTACACAGACAACTAATGTGCTGCTAACCTGTATGTACAATTCCAAAGGTGTGTGCAGTTGACAGTTACAGTTTATGTACTCTGTCTAGGGTACTTCCTCCTGTGTACTGTATGTATGTTTGGGCCCACATTCATGGCATGTCCATCTTTCAGATGGTGACAGATATTGACATCTGAACAATGAGTATGGAAAACTGCTGAATTGGGTCTTGCTGATATGCATCGCAGTTGGCACTGCAGATGTCAGAACATGGTCCTGTCATCGACAGTACTGGCCATAGGCCACTGGGACACAACCCTCTATGCCTACATACTGACAACTTCCACACAATGTACAACACACAACAACCTAACACACAGAGCCCTGCATATTGTACACATTCAACAATCTATCCTGTAAATTGGGCCAGCTCAGGTACTCTGTGCTCCACTGTTATCAAACCCACTCGTACATGCTACTGCATTTCTACATAGGATTGTGGGGGGGGCACACCTGACAACTGTAAACATTTGCTATGACTGTACTGGTATTTCAGGTACTCTGTTGGCTTCCATTTTGTTTTGTATTCTGACCTATCATGCAGACTAGAGGCATATCAGTAGAGTACAGATCTTAGGTTTTATTGACCTACAGTTCAGTTTCAGACTTCATACCCTGCAGAATTAACATACAACTGCCTGACCTGTTGTAGTCTGTCTGTGTAGATCTGAAGAGTGGCCTGTTATCCATTGCCATTAATTGAATGCCTTAGCGCAGCCTTTCTTTATGGTCATCTACACCTGTCCTGCTGGCTGAGGCTGTTGTTGGGTATGTGAACCTCACTGACATATATGTGTGTGTCCTTTGGACACACATTTGGGCCACCACATGTACTGCAGTGGGATTTTGTCACCTTGTCTAGTACTGCCTACTTTGTTGACACCAGTATTTATCATGGATTCCATGCTGCCCATATAGGTGTCCACTATCTGCTACCATCCCATTCAACCACCCAAATCCCTTGCATGCGCACATCCATACCATAGCTACAACTAGCAGAACATATTACTCCATTCAGCAAATGATAGAAAGAGTGAGTTACTTGTGGCTGTACCAGTATTGAGGATGGTGCTCGAGGGCTGACTATGCTGGATACACATAGTACACTCCCTATACATGGTAAAGCACAGGTAGTGTCATGTTTGGCATCCCTTTTACTGTATTTGCGAGTCAGGGAGAGATGTCATTCCCTGGGTTCCTATGGTGTCAGTGTATGTGCTATGCGTTGCCTCTTTGCCAAAGCCTGGACATACTGGGCATGCCTCTTTCTGCCTACATGGGCAGGCTCAGGTTGTTCCTCCTCCGAGTCACTCTGTGCCTGTGCTGGCCTTGGAAATGGTAGGGGGCTGTATGGCCCTGCCCATGCTGTTCCTGCTGCAGCTGTTTCCATGGGATCATATTGTGTAACATGGCACATATAATGAAAATTTGTGTACATGTAGCTGGAGAGTACTGCAAGGCTCCACCAGATATGTCCAGGCACCAAAACTGTGACTTGAGCATCCCAAACACATGCTCTATTATGATTCTTGTTTGTGTGTGTGCCTCATTATGGAGTTCTTGTTCTGGTGTATGTGCATTTCTGATGGGTTTCATCAGCTGCAGCTTCAGTGCATAACCAGCATCCCCTCTAGGTGGCCATATGGGATGTCCCCACTGGCAAATCTCTGGTAGAGCTGTGTCATATGCCAGATGTGGGAGTCGTGATAGCTTCCAGGGCTGCCAGCACACACATTCATTATAATGCCCTGGGCATTGCACATGACCTGGCAGTTGATGGAGGGGAAGCCCTTGCGGTTTATGTAGACCCTACCCCACTCACCAGGTGGTGCTTTGATATGTATGCGCATGCAGTCTATAGCACCCACTATCTCAGGGTATTCTGCTATTTTGTGGAAGAGATGCATATTGCTGGTCAATGCCTAACGGGTGTTGAGGAAATATATGTGCTCATTGGCATGTGCTGACATGGCATCCAAGAACTGGTGGAGTACCTTGGATGCTGATGCCTGCGAGATCCCCATGATATCCCCAGTTGGCCTTTGGAACCTGTGGTACCTGTGGCTAGTATTCTTAAGCCTACACCTACCTTGGTATCCACTGGCATGGGTTC
The DNA here is from genome assembly GCF_019279795.1 of Protopterus annectens. Classification (NCBI taxonomy): domain Eukaryota; kingdom Metazoa; phylum Chordata; order Ceratodontiformes; family Protopteridae; genus Protopterus; species Protopterus annectens. The sequence continues at coordinate 288,380,788 of NC_056741.1, read as the reverse complement.
CCCTCTGTTGGTTCTGTGTGTGAGGCATGGTGGGCACAGCTCAAGAATTTGCTGTAGGATGTCCCTGTCCACCCTATAGTGCTCCACTATCTTCAGTTCATGTAGCCCCTGGTAGGTTACCCTGGGTCTGTACACTCTTCTCCTTCTCCTCACTGTGGGTTGGTTATCAGCATTCTTATCCTCACCACCCTCAGCCTCTTCCACATATTGATGTATGAAAGTGACAGCAGCCCCTATCATTTTGTTAGTTTTGTCAGGTAAAATTTCCCTGTCTGCATACACCGGTGGTGTAGAGTTTGGGGGAAAAAAACAGAGTGAAAGGTGTTTGCATAGTTTATAGTATTGTGCTGGGCTTGGCTACTGCTTGTGTAATTGGCTGATTCTGATTCATTTCACCTGCCAGCTATGCTAGTTCTCCTTGATTGCCTTCCTACTGCTATTTTCCCTTCCCATTGCCTTCCCGTTTAAACCCAGAGGAGCGCCACGCATACTCAATGTTCAAATGTGAACAGAGCTGCTATTTCCTGTGTTTTTTTTTGTTTTTGTTTGTTTAAAATGCGGTGTGGGGTGCGCATACCTGTTTAGACAATTTAAAGACTGCCAGGCAGCCTCAGACACACCCCCTTCCTTAGCTGTTCTTAGCTAAGGGTAAACACAGGCCACAGACCTCCAATAAGCTTACAGCATGCATAACACTCCCCCTTATGAGGTCATCTGCCGATCTTGTTTGCGCACCACTGCCCTACGCTTAAAGGGTCTATGTTAAATATTCAAACGCTTAAATTTTTATTTATTTATTTATTTACATTTGTTGATCAGGAGTGTCCGACTGGACGTAGGTCCATTTTCAGCGGAGGCCCGGGGAGAAAAGCTCCACAGTTAAAATAAACAGACAGTAGTTACATTGGGTTACATAGCGATTAACAATTTAACATAGCAATTACTTACAACATATTTACAGATGAAGAACATAGTACATCGGTAGACAATCTTTATCTGTGAAGTACATAACAGACATTAACAAATGTTACAATAAGAAGTTCCTGCTGTATAATAAGTACTAGGCTTATGAGCATCTGAACTTGCTATAATCAAGGTAGCTAGTGGAGTGGAAAGAAAGGTAGTGGTTGGATGGGGTGGGTGATATTAAGAGTGGGAGTTGCAAGGTCATAGCCTGCATGTTTTTAGGTGTGCTTTTAGTAAAGTTTTGAAGTGGATGCATGATGGTACGGAGGTAATTGTAGGTGGGAGGGAGTTCCATAATTTGGCTATGGTGCAAGAGAATAATGCTTCACCAGCAAAGTTATTGGCTTTAGTGATCTGCAAGTGATTTTTGTTGCTGGATTGGTCTGGTGGTGCAATAGGGTTGGAGTAGATTCTGGAGGGATGGGACATTTAGTGGATGGTTTACTAGTTTGTGAGCGAGTGAAAGTTGATACCATTGAAGGAGGTGAGGGAGTTCAAGCCAACCCAGTTCAGCAAGTGAGAGACAGTGGTGACTACAGTAGGATGCCCCTGTGGCAAATTTGGCTATTTTATTGTAGCAGGTCTCTAGCTTGTTTAGATCGCATTGCCTTAGGTTGGTATATATTGGAGAGGCATAAAGTAAGGTGGAGATAAGGTGGGAATTTGGTACTGAAATCTTTGCTGCTTTGGTGAGAAGTTGCTTATTTCTGTATAACACTCCTAGTTTTTTGTGGACTTTTTTATGGTCATGGATATGTGAATGTCAAATTTTAGTTTATTGTCAATTTCCACTCCTAGCAATTTGGTGTGTTCAGTTGGGTATATAGTGGTATTGTCTTTTGCTGTGATGTTAAAGTGAGAGTTGTTTTGAGTATGTTTGGTGGGTTGGAAGATAAGTAGTTTAGTTTTGTTTGGGTTGAGTATTAATTGGGCATCGGATAGCCAAGTTTCAACAGAGGAAATGGCTTCCTGTGTGACTTTTTGCAGTTTGGGTAGGAACTAGGCTGAGTAGATGATGGTTGTGTCATCTGCGTATTGTATGAGTGTGCCATGTTTGGTGGCAGAGGCTAGATTATTGGTGAAAACAGAGAAGAGTAGGGGTCCAAGGATGGATCCTTGGGGAACCCCTATGGTGACAGGTAGTTGGGGAGATATGTCATTCTGCCATACAACGGATTGTTGGCGGTCAGACAGGTAACTCTGAAACCAGTTGGTGACTGATTGAATGAAGGATAGGTTATTGAGGACGGAGGTAAGTTGTTTGTGTGGGACCATGTCAAATGCTTTAGATAGGTCTAGGAAAGTAGCAGAGGAGAGATAGCCATTGTTTTTATGCTGAAGGATAGTGTTAAAGATCAACCTTTAGTGATCAAATATTTAAATGTTCGAATATTTTCAAAAATTAAAAAAAATAAACTAAACAAACAAAAACAAATTAAAGGGTATAAGCAGGGGAACTGCACCCCCATACCCCCTCTACTTAAATATACCAACTCTAAGATCACGCTGCAGTGTAGGAAATGGGAAATTTTCCATTCATTCAGTTAGCAGCCAAATACATTTCTGTAGGTTACACTATTCCTACACAGATGCCTGCCTGCTTCCGGGATCACTAATTCACCTCATTTCCATGGTTTTCACCTGCAAATGGGGTAATTAGCATACAGAAGCTGTGTCCATGCAGGAATAGTGCAGGAGCACTCGTGCATGTCCCGGGAGCTCATTCCTGGATCGCTTGTTGGCTGTATCGCATGCAACAGCTCTTGCACTATTCCTGCACACTGTGCAGAGCTTGCTGAATCCTGGGGTGTGTATAGAAAATTCCACCAAAGTGTCAGGCACTGTAAATATTTGAAATAGTGTATGCTTATAACTTCATGTTTATGATGCAGTCAATTGACAATAAGACCTACATTTTTAACTTTAAAATATATTATGATAAAATAACAACAGTCAATGATGCACATGCTTAGAAGAAGAATGATGCACATGCTTGCTTACAAGAATGTACAATATCATTGTGAAAATCTTAACTAAACGGAATTAATGTGTTACATGGCCCCTACAGTCTAAGTAAGATAAAATCTCAAAGTCAACAAAAAGTTAATCATTTCCTCTTCCCCTTTTCAATATCCATTTTATTAAAAGAAACAAATGGTGGTCTTAAAATCCTGTGTTCAGTTATAGCAATAGGTTAATTCATATATTTCATTTGTGTAATGCCAGAAACTTCATTGACTTAGATTATGTGACAGTGCCCTGCAGTGATTTTTTTCACTTTTGCCAAATGTGCGATTAAAAATTTTATTTATAAGATTGGGAACTGTGGGGGTAATCTCCCCATATGGGAGTGAAGGGACCTTGACTAGACTTTTTTCTGCTTTTAACATTTCTCAGTTATACTCTACACTTTTAAAAATTGATGAAACAATAACTTGTGGTATGAAGATTTGTGAAAACCTAGATAAATCTGACGTACATCCATGGCCATTGTTCTATTTTATTGTAGGATACATCTCTGGCAAAGGGCAGGGATGAAGGGTCTTCTTTGGGGATAGAAAAAAGGAAGTATCAAACATCTACCAGACACATATCTGACACCTTGGAGAAGAGAGAGGGAGCACCAAGGAGATAAGAGACAATAGCCTGTCCTCCTCCTTGGTAATATTCTGGAAGAATGTACAATACATATGACAGCAAATGTCTCAGTCTTGCACACATACAAATATACCTGCTACTTGGAACACAGCTCCTCAATTACTTTTTCTAATATCATTATAGACAAATCCTACCATATGGTTAAAAATGTGCGAGTAGTTGAATTACTCCACCCCAATTTATCTAATGTGATAATATTCAAATTGGTCAGCCTGTTCCTAATGAAAAATAATCCACTAATCATCATAAGACCTCACACAACATTTACCAGACCCTGAAACCAGTAAACAAACCATTGCTCCAAAGATCTTTTAAGGGCAAGCTTTACCTTGCCAGCCTAAAGTTAAATGTGTAAATGCATGACAGTTAGGATGCAAAGAAAACAAATATGTTTATTTATTTATGTTACTGACATTTGTTTACCAGAAAAGTTTAGGCCTGTATAGAAAATTTTCAGTTTACACAGCTAAGTTGCAAAACATCTTGGTAAGCTACATTTTGTGTCTTTCGGCTTTTCCCGGTTAGGGGTCGCCGCAGCAGAACTCCGGTCCGCTAATGATTGGCAGTAGATTTTTACATACTGGCTTGCCGGGCCTAACGCACAACCTTCAATGAAGGAACGCCCATTCATGCATGTTGCTACACAGAAGACCCTCTAACTGAGAATCGAACGGCCAACATCTAACTGTGAGGCGACAACGCTACCGCAGCACCACCACCGCATACTCTGTTATTTATAGTATTGGAGACAATGAGAAAATACAAACATTACAATAATAAAAAAAAGAGAAAACACAATTTGCAAATTTAGTTTGAGACATAACATTTACAATTCTTGTTGTACATACTTAATTATCTACATCAGTTAATAGCAGTGTTTGGAAAATATTGCTTATATTTTATAGATTTAGAGCAAAGAGATGAACAAAAGATAGGAGATGTTGAGTAAGGAGAAGTTACTGAAAATAATGAATTTTAGTTGGTTTTACTTATACATTTCAATCAGGAGTGGAGCATGAACAGAGCCAAGAGTCTGATAAGTGGTCTTTAAGAAGACATTTAAAGGAAGGATGAATGCTTTCTAATCTAATATCCTGTGGAAGAAAATTACATTTTTTGGTGGTTGAACAAGAGAAGAGACTATTTCCAATTAATTTCTGAGGTTTATGGATGTTGAGGAGCTGCTTGTCGTGTGAACAAATGGGTCTATATTCATGATAGGTAGGTAAAATAGAGGTTAATGCTGGGCAGTCCTGGGGTTTATGTATGATATTGTGGGCCATAGCAAGTTATACAAAGTCAAAGTGCTGGAGTACTTCAAGCCTGTTCAAGATTTTGAAAGATTTGTAGTGATGTGTATAATATTCTTATAATAATTTGAGTCTGGCTTTGCCAGAGGCCTTTAGGTTGGTAAGGATAGGGGCACCATATATGTGAGAGGAAAGGAGGTAAGTTGTTGTTAGGATGACTTTTCTGGACTTAGTAAAAAAATGTTTGTGTCTGTATAACATCTAGTTTTTTTATATTATTTTTAAGAGTATTTTTTATTAGTATTTTTGACATTATTTTGGACATGGAGCTCAAATATGAGGTTGTCATGAACTGTCACTCCAAGCAGTTTTGTTTGGATACCACTTCTTTTTCTATACCATTTAGTGAGAAGACTGTAAAGCTGGATTTATCGTTCTGCTGTTCTGTGGGGAGTAATAAGATTAGTTTTGTTTTTCAGGGGTTAATCAGCAGCTGGACATCCTGAAGCCATTTTTTTTCAACAGGGATGAAGGCTTCTTGTGTAATTTGTAGAGGATATGCCAAATTATCTGATGAGCACATTATTGATCAATCATCAGAATATTGCATAAGTGATACTTGCCTAGCCGAAGTGTGAAGGTCATTTATGAAAATGTTAAAGAGAAGGTGGCAATGACTGAACTAAGTTTCCCTTCTTATGAAGTGGGATGATATCAGATTTTTTTTCATATGGATAGTACATAAGATTCCTGTACAGATGTGTTGATTACTTACTGGGTAGGATATGGCTTCTGCATACCTATTAAAATATTCTGGTGGAAGATCATCTGCAGCTGTGGGGCATAGTTTAAGTTTGAGTAAAGTTTTTTGGGATATTGGCACAGGTTTGGGGATAAACCTATTAATATGTATGACACAAGACTGACTGAACTCTTGCTTTTCGTTAGTTAGAAGGGTAAAGGGTATTGGAAAGGGCAATATTTGTTATGTTAGACTGAGTAGGGGAAGGCATTGTGCTGTTGGCGAGAGCAGCTATGCTTTCTATGAAGTAGGTATTAACTTTTGAAGTTATTTCAAGGAGAGAGCAATTCTTTGAAGGGCATGGGTCTTTTTTGAACCACAACTGATTAGACAATGTATTGCAAATCAGAATTGTTGGGGTCATTTTTGTGATTAAGTTGTAGATGACTATAATATTTATTTTGTCTTTGTGTACTTGGTTTTAACTTGTTTACAGAGTTCTCTGTACTGCTGATTTTTTATTTATTTGTTTTTCAGGTTAAGCTAGTCTCTCCAAGTATTGTCTCTGGTGCACACTTTGCTTTTGGCTAGAGTGGTGAGCTAGTGGAAATGGGTTGCTTTTACTATTTTTTCCATAGAGAGGCAAAGCTATTTAGTTTCTTATGGAATGAATTATTAAAGATTGTCACAGCTTCATCTACAGAGAACATTTTTGGAATGGACCATTTAAAGGACTTCAGGATAGTGTTGAATTTGTCTTTGTTAATCTTGACGAGATCTCAGGTTATTTTGAGTAGTTGGGGATTAGGAAGATGGCTAGTAATTCTATGAGTATATGCCGGGAGGTGGACACTTAGCGAGTTGAGCTAGGTTATACTCATAATGTATTTAGAGGGGTCTGAAACAATTATCCAATCTAAAATATGGACTGTGACATGATGTGTGTTGTATCTACTAGGGAATGTGATATGTTGAGTCATGCCAAATAGATTGCTACAGAAGAAGGGACTTTCAGTGGTTACATTTTGCCAATCAATATTTTCATCTGCCAGTATTATTTTTTCATATGTTACAGTACTGAGTTTAAGCCACGTTTCAGTGTGGACTATGATATATAGGGTATTGTGTGATATCCCCACTTGGAATTTGTCCTAGAAACAAATTGTGAAGTTTTAGAGTCACCTGGGTGAGGGACTGGCACTTGCGTCATAGAGTGGTAAAATGATTTTAAATGTGGAACCACAACAGCTATAACTCCTAGAGGCTCAGAGAGCTGAGGGGAGGAGCAATTAGGTAATTCAGTGGATTGTAGTCCCCAACCCAGATATCTTTACAACAAAAACAATCTATGAGGTAGAATGTGCAGGGATAGAAAGACTTGTTCTTTTTACTCTGACTGCACTGCTTTAGGTGACTCACAGCATTTCATTTATTTTTATGGGAGCAGAATTTACCTGAGACCCGCAAGGCGTACCAGAAGGCCACCATTTTAAAAATCTGATCCCCTGGTTTGAAACCAGTCACTGCTACAGTATCATTTTTTTTCAGGTTTGAAGAGTGTAAAGAGAAGTTAGTAGCTGAGGGATTTCCTTTCGCCAGGGAAGCTTTTCTCTGCAAAAGCAGAATATGCTAATGCACTAAATCAGTCTAAACTAAAACAATAAAAGGTTAGAAGGAAGAAGCTTCCAACAGTTTCATACTACAGTACCGACCACTCTATGCAAAAAGTGTGGGGGAAAAGGGTATTTATAGCTTTATAGAGGTGTTATAGACACAGAAGTTTCATTTAATACACGGGTATTGCCTTACATTACTATAAATGATGGTATTGTTCTTTTACAGCTTTTAGAAAGTTGACTGAAATTCAGCTGTGGAAGTATCCTGGCAGTGAGATTTTTCATAAGACTTTTTCAGCAGCAATCCTCAGGACACCTATGTGCACAGCATGCTGAAGGAGAGAAAAAACTAAAATAATTAAGACTGCTTGGTGGTTGAAGTGGATAGATAAAATAGTGTTCTTTTATGCTCTGATGATCATCAGCATTATGTAGTGATTTTGTACTATATTTCACTGTTGTGTAGTTGTGCTTTATAGCCTTTAAACGAGAAAATAAAAAGCAGCTAACAAGAGATTTGTCTTGGTATACAAGTTTGGAATTACTGATACAGAGGTTTCCAGATTTTAGAAGGGCAGGCAGAATGTATATCTTAGTCAGATCCCACTGTCTGCTCCCCATGTATGACATATACTGAAACTGCATAAACATCACTGTGAACAACAGTGGTAACAGATTCAAAACACAACTGAATTGAAAAATCAAAAACAAAACAATCCAAAGAGCAAGCAAGCAGTTTATTTTTCCAGTCACTAAACATGAACCTTAACAATATTCTTAGACCAAATTTGTCTGACTAGTGATGTTATTAGAGAAAGGGAGGGGTTGTAATTTAATGTGCTGGATTTAGATTAGTGGCAGGGATAGAGTTAAGGTTATCACACATATAAATAAGATGGGCAGGGGGCATAAGCCAGAGCTATTAAATTCTTCTAACCATAAACTACACAAACACACACACACACTCGTACCCACACACACACACACACACACACACACACACACACACACACACACACACACACACACACACACACACACACACACATGCACACACATGCACACACATACAGCCACACATACACACACACACACACACACACACACACACACACACACACACACACACACACACACACACACACACACACATGCATGCATGCACACACACACACACACACACACACACACACACACACACACACACACACATGTGTGTGTGTGTGTGTGTGTGTTTGGTAGGACCATATCAACATACTAAAAAGCAATATATACTGAAATTCATATTTTCAAATGTACAATGTTGAAATGTCAAAATGTTGAAATCAGACTACTTACTCTCCTGCATGTGTAGAGAGGTCCCACACATACACACGCACACACACACACACACACACACACACACACACACACACACACACACACACACACACACACACACACACACACACACACACACACACACTCACACACACACCCACACACCCACACACCCACATACGCACACACACACACACACACACACACACACACACACACACACACACATGCACGTGCAGGACCAATAGAAGCGCTGATTTCAAAGTTTAACTTTTGGGGAGGTAATATTGTTTGTTGACTGGCTGCATGTTAGATCAATGTCTGTATGTAGTACAAGTATCATATACGTAGGTATTTTAAGTTCAACTTTGTAAAGTTTCAACATTTTGACCTTTCTGGATTTTTATTCAGTATTATGACTTCCACTATATTACTATACAATAAGGAGTCATGAACCCTATATATCTGTCTATAGAAAGATAGTTAAATACATAGATAGACAGATAGATAGATAGATAGATAGATAGATAGATAGATAGATAGATAGATAGATAGATATTTGCCACTGTTATCTTCAACTTGCCATCTCATCAATGGATTTCCCTTCATTCAGAATCTTATGCCCCAAAAGCAGTCTTCATCAATACATGAATAATTACTACCATCCCCCAACTAAATATATTATTTTGTGACACTACATACCCTCCACCTCTATACTTCTAATATAAACCTTATGAATAACTGTATATATGATTATGTGGTAACCAAAATTGCTCAATGTTGGTTGTTGCCACATTAAACTTAAACGATACATTATTATCTGTCAAAGGATTATTCTTCATTGGACAAATGCACAAACATGAGTCACTGAAAATCAGTTTTAGCACACGTGAGTTCAAGCTTGCTTTCTAGGAGGGCAAGACCCCCTGCACTCACCACTGGGGGCAGACCAACCCCACCCCTAACATACATACATATACAATTCCATGGTTGCACCACAGCATAGAAAAGTACAATACATCTAGTTCACTGAAAGTGGCTTTCATTTCATGCTTCCGTCTGTCAAAGTATATTCCTTTGACAAATATTCACATTCCCTACCTAAAAATATCCAACAATAGATACCTCCTTCTCTCAGCTAGTTTGATGAAACTTTAGCTGGTCAGCTACCCTTAGGTTTCATAATTTCAGTATTCGCTGCAATCCAGCAAATCAGTCAATGAACATTAATGACCTGTCATATGGCTTCTTGCATCTAATATTATTTGACAATAAAACAGACAAATCATTGAGCATAATGCCTCCTTCGGTAAGTACCTTACCAGGCACATCCCACAATTGGAATGTCCACAGAAGTTCCTCACTAAAAGAATACAGGGCATAAGTAATATGTCCTATGCAGACCGCCTCAAGGCTCTATCCCTGTATTCTGTCTCCTACAGGCTATTGAAAGCAGATCTATCCCTGGCATGGAAGACATTGTCAGACACCACCATAATGGACCTCCTGTATATCTGCAAAACAAACAGCACAAGAATTACCCATTGTAAAAACTTAAACCTTGCCTGTAATATAAATAGGACCTATTGGAGAGACAGGTTTGTATCCCAGAGACCACCCATTCTCTGGAACAGGCTCCCCATCAATGTGAACCAGAGTTTTTCCCTAGCCTAATGCAAATGTAACTTTCACAAGTGGATGGGGAACTGGAAATGTATTCCTGGTTTGGCACCTATGTCTCTAATGAACACAAGCAACCTGTAAATGGTTCATCTCCCAGCCCCTGTTTGTAAATGTTGCATCTCCCAAACCCCTGCTTACACTTATCTAGGGTACCAGAACTTATCAGAGATTTGGGATGCATGGCTAGGCTTAAAAAGGCCCTTGTGGTCATTAACCTAGTGCACACCTGTAAACCTTTAAATCTGTTAAGACAAACTGAACCTTCATAAAATATCTACACCATAGCAATGATGTGCTAACACAAATTAGTAACATAGTTCTTATACATATTAGACAGCTATGCTTCTCACGGGTAAACTGGAGTCAGGAATAATAGAATTCTATGAGTTACAGAGCAGTGTATGATGATCTAATGGTAAGAAAAGACCCAGCATAAAAAGAGAATAAAACTTTAATAAAATATAAGAATGACAAAAAATATACTGAACACTTTGAAACAAAAGTAAAAAAAAATGTAATATGGGCTAAAGCTAAATATTATACTATATTATGTCTTAGTAATTCCCTGAATTCCTCATTGTTTTGGAAACTAGTACATTTGCTTTACCGCTGATATCCTTCTCAGTCTTGGCTCTTGTTCAGCTGCAGATGATCAATTCAAGTCATATTTCTCCATCATTACTAACTTACAAAAACAAAATATGCCCCAAAACAATGATGCATGAGTAGAAGAAAATACCTGCGCACTAGGTGTGTGATTGTTAAAGCCTTCACCTGCTGCTCAGTGGTCAAACTGCTGTGCCAGATCACACCTGATAGCACTGCCTGCCTTGATATCATTCCTTCAGTCTTAAACTAGTAGACTGAGATGTTTCCCTACTGGTCACCATGTTATCCAGAGAAGCATACATGATGGTTTAGTTCCCAACATATAGAATATGAAAGCAATAATCATACTTTTCAACAGTAGTTATTCATAAAAATTACTGTTGACTTAGTATGAGCATTTCGCTGGCGAAGGTTTTTGAGAAATTCATGCACAAACAGCATCCTGACTATCTTGACAAGGATTCTAACCCAGCTGCTACTCATCGTGGCTGTGCTGGGCATGACACACCTACTACAGCCCTGAAATTAGCTACCTACATTGCATTAAATCTAGGCAAAGACATGCATGCTATATTATATATTGGATTTTTCAAATGTGTTTTTCTTTCTTGACTATTCCATCATGCCAAAATGTCTTGCAGATGAAAGGCGTAGTTCTTTGGCTGGAATGGGAATGGGGCACATTACTTATCAGAGAGGACAGCCTATTGTTTGTAGCAGTATGCTATCCAATAGGTTCCTGTAACCTCTGGTATCCCACAAGGCTCAGTCCTTGGCTCTGTTCACTTTTTAGTTTATATCACCATAACACCATCTGGCCGATACAGTATATTGATGACTCCAGATATATCCTTTGTACAGAAACCAAAACTGTGTGATAATTTGTATATAGAATTCAAAAGAAGTCAGTGGGAAGTCAATGAGAAACATCATTAATCAGATAAAAAAAGTAAAATGGTAGTGTTCGGAAGACTCAAATCACCATATACTTACATAAATGGCAGTAATTTAGATGTTAACAAGAGTTCTGGTTCCACTGAAATGACTAACTCCTGAAAATAAATAAGTATTCATATACTTATCTTCAAAGAGCATGTCTATTTGATAACAAAGAAAATAAACTGCAAAATTGTTAACCCCTGTAGGGTAAAATCATCATCTCAAATAACTGAATTCTGAACTACCCTTGCTAAGGCCCTTTCTTTACTTCCTTTGTTACTACACTGAGTTGTTTTTATAGGCAGTCTTAAGAAGAAATTCAGTTAGAAGCTTGCCAATACCTACAATACAGTGGCCAGATTTGGCGCTACTGTTCATCCTGTATGTCTTCACTATGTAACACTACACTGATCTTGATATTGCTTAACCAAAGAATGCCATATCATTAATACACGTATATGTCCAAGTATCTATTAAAGAATCAATGCAGGTAGACTTATTTATTGAAGCTGCATATCAGTCTCATAGATTTCAGACCATCTCAACAAATGCTACCTGATATTTCCAAAATTATTGGCTAAATGAGCTGCATACTCCTTGCTGATTCCTGGAACAAACTACCAGCATTTATTCACGATTTTGAAACTGCAATAAAATAAGAGCCCTTTTAGCATGTACCTCAAAAAGCACATGCAGCAGCTGGAGAGACCACAGAGATTCCTCACCCAGAGAATCCAGGGCCTCAGATATCTACCCTACACAGACAGGCTGAAAACCCTGTTCCTCTACTCAGTCTCCTACAGACTCCTCAGAGGTGACCTCTGTCTGGCATATAAAGCAATCTCAGACCCCGCCCTGATGGGACTGCTATCCACAAGTCAAGCTCCACTCGAGTAACCCATTCGTGAGACCTCAACCTGGTCTGTGACATCAATAGGACTTGTTGGTGGGACAGATTTGTGTCCCAGAGAATCCCCCTTTTGTGGAATAGACTCCATCTCAATTTAAAGCAGAGTACCTCATTAAACGTTTTTAAGTGCAACCTGGATAACTGAATGGGGAACAGAAAATACACCCCTGGGATTCCACCTATGTCCCTGCTGGACAGTGGCATAGATTGCTGACTTGTTGGAACATGGGCTAAATTCTTGGCTAGGGCCAATAGCCCAGTAACTTCCTATGATCCTAAGAATAAAATAAAATAAAAAAAAAAACACAGTCTTGGCCATTATTTTCTTCAAAATCAGGACTGTATATTCTGTAAAGCCAAGGCCATTTTACTAAACATCAAAGAATATATGGCATATATTTATGTAGACATATCTTGTCATTTTTCCTGTGTTGCATTTTATTACTATATGATTGAGCTTGGATCCCATCTGTAAATGGACTCTGTCCCATAAGGCTTAGCAAGCCAAAATGTACAGAAATACATAAACCAAGAAACATTTTATTAAAAAGAATAGCAGTGCACATTGAGTATTGACACATGATGGGTGGGGGCAGTGCTAAGTATAAAACAAAATGTTTTCTGTTTACCATTTCACCACTTAGAAGCTGGGGACAGCCTTAGTTTTAAAGCAAAGCCTGGGTGATATGAAGTAGGAAGAAGAGTCACCTAACAATATTATTTAGAATGTGGACAGAACAAATTCACAATTTCTGTGCCTATCAGACTCTGAATATTTTCAAACCATTCACTAGAGAAATAAAAAAAAAGTTCCACATGTTCTATTATACCATTCTGGGAGTTATAACACAAAAAGCACCCAATTAACTGGAATACAAAACTGATAAACCAACCTAAGGCAATGCGATCTAAACAAGCTAGAGACCTGCTACAACAAAATCGCCAAATTCGCCACAGAGGCAACCTACCGTAGTCACCACTTTCTCTCACTTGCTGAACTGGGCTGGCTTGAACTCCCTCACCTCCTTCAATGGTATCAACTCTCACTCACCCACAAACTAGTAAACCATCCACTAAATGTCCCATCCCTCCAGAATCTACTCCAACCCTATCGCACCACCAAACCACTAAGATCCAGCAACAAAAATCACTTGCAGATCACTAAAGCCAATAACTCTGCTGGTGAAGCACTATTCTCTTGCGCCATAGCCAAATTATGGAACTCCCTCCCACCCACAAGTACCTCCATACCATCATGCACCCACTTCAAAACTTTACTAAAAGCACACCTAAAAACATGCTGGCTATGCCCTTGCAACTCCCACTCTAATATCACCCACCCCATCCAACCACTACCTTTCTTTCCACTCCACTAACTACCTTGATTATAGCAAGCTCAGATGCTCATAAGCCTAGTACTTATTATACAGCAGGAACTTCTTATTGTAACATTTCTTAATGTCTGTTATGTACTTCACAGATAGATTCTAGTTGTCTACTGATGTACTATGTTCTTCATCTGTAAATATGTTGTAAGTAATTGCTATGTGAATTGTTAATCGCTATGTAATCCAATGTAACTACTGTCTGTTTGTTTTAACTGTGGAGCTTTTCTCCCTGGGCCGCCACTGAAAATGGACCTATGTCCAGTCTGACACTCCCGGTCAACAAATATAAATAAATAAATAAATAAAGGAACTTCCAGTCCACAGTGAGACCTTAGCAGCAAACAATTAAGCTATATTATATGAATAACTGAACAATAAACAAATAATTAAAACTTGTCAAGTAAATTGCAACTAGACTGCCAGGGAACATGGTCATGAAATAGTCGATAATTATGTTATGTACAGTGTACCATTCATGTTATATATTTTTAATTGTAATGATTTTCAAATTACTGGCATTTTCCTTTTTTTGTCAAATATATATTATCATAACAGTTACAAAATTAAAAATATAAACTTGCTAATGAAGCATTTTTAGAAATGCCTTCTTGAAGCACAATAACATATGGAGTCTATCTGCAATACTTACTTAAAATAGTTATGTATCACATTGAGAACAGGAACTTCCTCTTCATCAGCTATGGTGAACCATAATAATTGGCATTCAGTATAAAAAATGGAATCAGACAGAAAATAAATGTATACTCCCAAGATGAATAGAAATGCCATATTGTCTAAAGCATTTTACAACAGTTTTGAACTTAAAAAGGCATAGTAGTTGCCTAGTAATAATATTTGGAATTTAGCAAGGAATAACCTAAATTACAAAAAGATCTAAATCTCAAGTGAGGACTTGTCTAATAATACTCCCCTCACCTTTCCTTCTGGAGGTTTAGGTTTAAACCTTGACAGTAGTTTAGGCACCTATGTATTAAGTAGCTGTTTTACTAACTTCATCCTTGGAGAAATTGGCCAATTAAAGCCAGTTTGTTGGTATACAGAAATTTACTTAAAAAAAGAGTAAAAAAAGTAATTTAATGATCAGTGTGCACATTTAAGGAACAATATGCATGACTACAAATGCCCACAATAAGTATGATTTTAATTTGCCTAAGTGAATGTTTGAAGATTAACTCAGTTTTGGACAATTCCAAAATGAAAGCAAAACATCTGTAGTATAAGCTCACATCTTATATAGCTCATAGAGAAATTATGAAAATATGAAACTGTTTTAATTGGAGTAAAACAGGCTTTGTGAATAATTATGAATTATGAGTAATATACTTTTAAAGGGAGTGACTCCAACAGAATTTCTACAAATATCATAACATAATGACTCCTTTTATAAAATGATTATATTGAAGACTGGCAATAATCAGGAATATTTTTCAGTTTCTTCATCAATGAATACATTCTAGAAATGGATTTAGCTTAAAGCCTGGTGTACAATTTTGGCCCTATTTTTGGATCCTCTGTAGTTGATCATCACCTGCACCAGATGCCTATCATTATCCACTGGGTCTACTAAATTCGCATGCACTCCCTAGACATCCTCTGACCATGCTTATGGTCAATACATAGGCTGAGTAAACCTGCAGCAATGTCATATTGCTGTTGAGGAAGCGTTTTCCCTGCTAGAGTAATACCTTCCCTTGTGTGCACACATATTTTCTAAGGGATTGACATGCAATGCTCACTACGTCACATCATCCATAATTCTGCAATGCCCTGCAACATGTTTCTTTTTGACATCATTCCACTGTGTGTTCCCAGAATCCACCAGGGTCCGTGGGTAATTTGCACAAGAACTTGCCCCTCCATTATCCATCCATGGGATGAGTGGATTGAAATAAGTCAGGCAAGCCTACCCCACCCACTTCTTTTATGTTCTGAGCCACTAATTAAATTATGACAATGTGGTTTTCTGTGAAGACTTTATCCCTCTGGACCACAGAGATGGGAGAATGCCTGACATAGAAGCTGCAAGATTTTAATTTTATCCTGATTAATTTAAAGAGATGAAAATGTAGACTTAATTACTAACCAGATAATATTTATATTCACTGGGTAGCCTCTTGGTGAAGAAAAATCCATGTACATCTCTACTATTAAATTAAACATTTTAGCAGCATAATTCCATATAATTATATTATGGAAGAGGGAACAGTAAGGAACATCTAATAATTTCCCACCATTTAAATTATTGGGCTTCCAACTGACTGACTGAAAATGTACTGCATGTACGTCAAACACAAGTTTTTGACATGATGAGACTAGATTAGTGAAAAAACATGAACTTTGATTAGCTGATTTTTCTTTCTGAAAAAAGGAATAGACATATATTTGTATAAAATATACAACCATAATCACCAATGCCTGACATTTCCGTATTAGTTTTAAGACTCATGCTAATAAGCAAATTATATTTAATAAAATCTAATACATTTAGACCCTTGCATTGCTTGAATTTAACCAATTTGGAATGCTAGACCCTGATTGTTTTTAAGTGGGAAAAAAGTAAATTGATTATGTTTTATAGGGATAAGAAACAAAATTTTGGGGAGACATTTTTCTTAAATGCAGAAGCATCATATAGAATGACTGACCATAGCTGAGCATCTCTTTATGTCAATCAAATGCTATAATTTTAGCATATTATTTAGATAGTGATTGGTAATATCCTGGAGAATATTATTTCCAAAAACAGAAAGGTGGGCGTGACTGTAATTCCTTCCAAGTCATCTGGATGAAGAAAAATATGATCCTCTGCTAGGGAAATACATTTTAAGATGGGAAGATTTAGCTTACAATTAAGGACAGTAGAGAAAGTTTTAATGATGTCCAATATTCAGGCTATCAGTGCATCGAGTTGTACTTAAATATTAACTTTGGCTGATGCTGTAAAATACAATTACATCTTTAATTTATGGAAATATAATATATTCTTTACTTGATAAGTACAGAAAAAGGTGTTTAAAAGGGTATTGAAAATGTATGGAAAGAGTTATCATCCTTGCCTTAAATTATTTTTAATTAAAATAAATTTTGATAGACATCTGTTTTCATAAACTTGTGTTGAAAAGCTCTTCTACCATGACAGTTGTGTAGCATGGATTACATTTAACTTTCACTGTAAATCCTTAATATGCAATTCTGCCATAACAATTTAATAGATTATTCCTTATCAAACATTTTCTTTCCTTTCCTTTTTAGTCTGTGTTTTTAAAATAAGATGCCTACTTTACAAAGATTCAGTTTTAAGGGTATCTGATAGTATATATAATGTAAGGTAAGTGGAATCTAACTTACTGTAAAAGCCTGAAAGATAGAGTCTATATCACTTAATGAAAATCTTATTTAAGCGAATACCTTTTGATTGAACCCTTTCAATTGAACATGCTATTTATTGAAATATTCAATCGTTGAACTTCATTTTATCAAGTTGTTTTTGTTGGCCAACACCAGAAACATAATGTCCACAGTAGCAAGTCCTGCCTAAACCCCACCCACCATGCAACACTCTGTGAAAGTTAATTAATATTCATACTGATGGTGGCATAAATATTCATAGTCCATTCCTAGTTTACCCTTTCATCAATGTAGTGTGATCTCGGAGTTGCAATATTTAATTTGCAGGGAGTGGAGGGTGCAGGGAAGACAGCAAAGGAGAAAACGTGCTTGCAATTGTTAAGTTTTTAATTACTGAGGCTGCACCCACTTTTGAGCAAACTGGTCTGCCAGGTAGTATAGTAATATACGGTTAAGAAAATATTAAAATTAAAAATAATAGTAGTGTAAAATTTTATTTTTAAGTATTTTTAAAACAATATATTACATTTTAAATATTAAATTAATGTTTAAACTTTTTAAGTGTTCTCATTTTACAGAGTTATTTAGTGATGTCAGAGTTGGTGTTTTGTTAGATGACCAACTAAAATAGTTCAGTCTTATTTATTTCAATAATTAAAGACTTTGGCAAATAGAACATTCGATTAAAAGGGTTTGATGAAGAGGTATTCATGTAAATAAGAGTTTGATTAAGTGATATATACCTGAAAGAACTGCATTTCTTCTTTCATGAAATTTTATATTTACAGATTAATTTCAATTAGTTTTATAGTCTTATTGAGACATGAAGAATTCAATGAGATGTGCATTTTGGAATGATCTGAGATGTAATGTGGATCTGTGTGTGCATTAAGTAGACCAGAAGTACTCTTTTGAAAATGAGAAAAAAAAGTCAACCAACCAAGTGTTATGTATTGAGTAAAGATCTGAAGATGAGGAAGGATATTGGACCTAGTTTGTTAAGTCATATTCTTATTAGAGGTCAAACATTTGTCACACACTAACATTGCTTGGTTTCATTTTAGCATTTTAATCTTTAGTAAGATCAATAAGATTTTTCCACTCCAATCCCACAATGAAATAATAATGTTTAAGTTTAGATAGCAGTTTATAGACTGAAATGATGAAATCAACATGATCTGAATCCGATACATGCAGATTACAAATTATAATAGATTTATCAACTCTATTGCATGCACATACTATTTAGCAAACACCTGACAAGAGTGTCTACATTAAATTTTACTTTCTGCTTTGACTGTAGAGGTAATAGTACTAATACTTTTTTAATGTCATACCATTGCTCTGCTTGCATATATGCTTCTTAAATTAAGGTATGTTGAGGTTTAGATTTATGAAAAAGATATAAAACTATTTTCTTTGTCTTGAAGTTTGTATTCCATCCATGTTCCCTAAATCAATGTCTCAGGTCATAGTTAAGCATTAAAAATATTTTATTGTACTTTGACATGAGAGAAATCATTTTAAAGTAAACAAGAATTATGCAGCATTTTCTTACATAAAATGGACCATTATAATATATGATGAGTTCTAGGTTCCTACAGAATAAACAAATACACTCCACAGCCCTCTTCTTGCCCTGTCACCATATCACCTATTCTCTGAAAAGATTATAGTATGTTAATTAGAACACATTGACACATTTTCTACTAGGACCACCAAATTAGATAGATTATTGGAAATGCATTCCAATAAATATTTTTTAAACAGCAAGAGCAACACTCACTATTTTGGCAGCTTAGATCTTACTCTTTAGTAAATGAAAAGCAACAAATAGATTTGTTTTAATGTAGAATTCATATGTAAAACACAAAGTGCAGTCCTTTGAAGTAACTGATGCATATTGCAGCCTCTGCCTAGAGCGAATTGCATGCAAACAAAAGGTGATGCACATCAGATGCAGCAAGGCCTTCATTAAAGAAAATTGATTTCTTAAAAGTTCTACTATTTAAATAGAAAATCATCATGTTAGCATTTGTCATATGCAAAGTGAACTAAATAAATTAAGCTAATTAACCTATTACAGTTTTATCTTCATGCCCATATAATTGTACCAAATAAACAAGTATGTTCCTGACAATTCTTGAACTGATGCCATGTTTAGAATAAATAAAATTGTGGAAGAAATAGCAGTGATTATTTTTACATAATAGTTAATAGCCTTTCTGACAATCAGTGTCTATTAATAAAATATTGTTTAGTATGATATATAGTTATCCTAATATTTCTGAGGTACTTAAATGATCTTAGAGAAGGAGTTCAATTGTTAGTGATAAAAGCAGTTAATTAAGCCATTAATTTTTAGTAAACATTAGGATTATGTGGCATATAAGCATATTTCAGCAACAATCTAACTGTGGTAAGTTAAGGAGTATATTTAGTATGAGAGGATAACCTAAGCGTTTTTTGACCGATATTTTTAATGAAGTGAGAGAAAAAACAAGGACCGGCCATTTGTGCCCCTTCTAGGATATAGGGTCAGAACTTTACCCAATCAATTAAGAGAGGTTATTACTCCTCAGGCATTTAACAAAGCTCTTATTTGGACATTTAATGCTATTTTGTATCTTAGATCTATAATACAGAGGAAATGGAAGGTTGTTGGGGTGGATCAGTAGTATTTGTGGATTGTAGGTGAAAAAAACTGCTATAGTATAGAAAAAAGACATGTGTTTCAAAACTTTATTAGAAAACCCGGTTAAAGTAAACAAGGAGGGTAGGATGGTTAGATGTGGTCAGTATGCACGGTGCCCGTATATTGCTGAAGGGTCTGCCTTTCCAGTTGAAGGTTATGGTGAGATTAGATTGTATCATAAATTTTACTGTGGTAGTAAAGTTGTGGTCTGCATGACCCAGTGTAAACTCTGTAGTGCATTTTACATTGGCAAGACCAAACTTAGTGTTAGAAAAATAATTTATCAGCACCTTTATGATATAAAGAGGAAGGATGATAGAAATGCTTTGTATAAGAATTTGGAACAAAACCCTAGCCCCAGTTTTAAATTACCAGTTATTGATCAGACTTATTTGGGTCAAAGGGGTGGACCATGTGATGATTTCTTAGAATTCCAGGAGTTTAAGTGGCAGTTAAGAGCTAATGCTACTAAATATCCTTGTCTAAATGAGGCTACTTCTTTGTCTAGTGTTTTGAAATTGAAAGCTGTGCACTTGATTCATTGAGTAGTCATTGAATACTTATTTATTTATTAATACTTGAAAATATTTATTCATATTTATTCTTAATTATTTATTGTGGTGTGATGTAATATTAAAGATAGCAAGTTTTAACTATAAGTGTTTCATTAATCCAGTACCCTATCTTAAATGTGCTTAGATTATTTTAAAAATTGTTAACACTTTAATATCATGCAACTGTTCTAATTAACTTAAGGGAGGAGTTATGAGTATATAAGCTGGGTGTGGTTTCTTTTATTTTACTCCGAAGAAGTCCATTAAACTAAGGATGAAAGTGCTCAGTTTTAACAAAGTGGAAGTCTGCTCTGAGGTCTTTGCCTTCATTTGTGTTATTCTGTGGCTGAAAGTAAGAGACCTGATTTGACAGATGAAGCTTAGGATTAACCATTTCCCAGTACTGAATGTTGCAATGAATATAAAATGCATTTTAAAACAAAAATCCTCTAAGTTATGATGTTACAGTTCCATTTTTTTGATTGGGTAACCAAAACAAGTGATGATATTGGGCTGTGCATATGTTTTAGCAGGCATGATAAACTGTTCTGGTTACTTTTTTATTCAATAAAAATCAAATGCTAAAAGTACTGTCTGTACTTGCCTGCAATTCCATAATCCTGTTTTGTTTAGAGTAAAACCACTTAATATATATTTATTTTGTTACTAAAAGCCACTCTCACATTTGCATTTATAGCACAACCAGTGCTGGTTGCAATTTCCAACCCTGTGATTAAAACCTAAATCAGCCTGGTTTGTAATTAAAAACTTTTGAATATTTGCTGGTCTTCTTGGACTCAAGGCATCTATTATTTGCTTCCTTTGTAGAGAACTGAAGTCTGGCTGGAGGTTACATTTAAAATGTAATGCTGTTGTGAATAAGACAGTATAGAATTGAACTAATTGCTGGCGCTGGAGTTTGTGTGTCTGCAGATATCTTATTTTATATCCATTCAATGTAAAATCAATTAGGAATTTAATGTAGATTTGCATAGAACGTTGGAATTTTTAGAGACCCTTAAAGCTGTGTGAATGTGTTAAATCTATGAATTTTTGGCTGAAGGTGTACATTCTATTAGTTGGAATGAAATGTCCTGCACAACATCTGTCAGTTGTATCTGTTCATATCTTTCAGGAAGACCTGGAGTAAGAATTTTATTTTGTGCTTCAAAGTCTAATAGTTTTTCATAGGTTCATAGGTTCATAAATTTATAGGTTCATAGGCGTTTACTAGGGTAACAACCACAAGAGCCTTTTTAAGCCTAGCCATGTATCCCGAATCTCTAACAAGTTCTGTTACCCTTGATAAGTGTAAGGAGGGGTTGGGGAGATGAAATATTTACATCCATGGGCCTGGGAGATGAAACATTTACAGGTTGCCTGTAACTGTTCACTTAGAGAATGTGCATTTTTATTGCACTGGTTCACATCTTTCTTCATGCTAAATTGTCTATCCTGTATGCCAGACACTCTAGGTTCAGAAATGTCCATTCCTTTCATAATCTCTTATAACAAGTTGTTATATTTTTGATGACTGGAAAGATATGTTTATTATAATTGGTGTAAATGTTGTATAGTAGAATTTAGTTCAGCAATTGCAAAGCAATTATGAAACAAACACACAAGTGCATCAAAACCATATGAAACACACACACAAATGCACCAAAACCATAACAGACTACAGTCCAACACACCTATAAACACTGGGGAAAAGTACATGCTTACATTGTCACACAGAAAATAGCTAAAACTAAACAGCTGCCATAGCAGTAACTGTCTACAAATAGAACACATAAAGCAGCTCTGATCAAATCCTGCAAGTTGAAATGGGCACCCTAGTAGTAATAATG